>NC_086450.1:233659317-233959317 GCF_028390025.1 Pseudophryne corroboree
GTCCTGAAGAAGGGGAAATCACTCCCGAAACATAATTAATAAAAGCACCCTCTTGGGACATTTCACTATTTTCGAGTCACTGAGTGCCACTAAATAATCGCAGGGTGGTGGCAGCACTCTTCAGACTTGCACAGTGTCCGTGGTATATCCCCGAAACATGACGGCCTAATGGTCAATAAACGGACACTGCCTTAATGTTAGGGTCTCCTGCTCTGTGCTGCCACGTCGTCATGGCAACCGGGAGACAAGTGCTAGCGGAGTAACCTGAGCGTAGCTGATACTCCGGTTCGGGTCTTTTGCTGTGCAGTGGTTACAGGCTCTGTGCACGGCAGGGGATCCGGTGCTGGTTTTTGTGCTCACAGTCTGTGAGGTCTGAGTGGGGCGTGGACAGCACCTGCTACATATAACCCTCTTCTCAGGTTAGGCAGATGCTGCTGAATCTTTGTTGGTTAGTCAGTTCCTGAAAGCTAGCTAGTACTGTGTAAACTTTGTATTTGTTTGTTGCTTACTGCAAATAGGCCTTGGGATTTGGTATTACACTCTGCCAATCCAGACCTAGCAGCAAGACTGGAGTCAGTCGTTTAACCTGCTGGGGTTCTTTTGCTACTCTGTGAACCTAGCAAGTTTGTGGCTGTATTCTCAGACTTGCCTGCCAAAATCCTTTCTCACTGTGCAAGGTGTTCAGGTGTCAGTTTAGTGGCAGTAAGCTGAACCAGTGCACTGCAAGTGATGACTAGGATTGTGGAGACTCTCCTTGTGTCTATTATTCCATCTCTGACCAAGGAGTTTACTGCCACACCCGTTGGTAACCCTTTAGGGTTTTGCTGTTGCCCTTAGCAACAGCATTTCGGGTTCTCTACGTATTAAATCACTACATCTTGCTTCTTTCCATCTGAGCATTCCTAATACTAGGGAGACACCCAGTTTCTTAGCCTTGGGCTTCTCTGTTCACTTTGTGTTTATTTTGTTACCCTATCACCTTCTGTGTATGTAATGTCATATTCCCCAGTCTGTCTGTGAGTTCATTTGTTTCGCATCCCTCACCGTTCAGACACCAGTACATTCCTGCTGGCACTGGTGTGCATAACACTTAAGGACCCTGTGTAAGTCTGATGAGTGCCGCCACCACCCTGCGATTATATATATATATATATATATATACACACACACACACATATATGTGTATGTATATATATATATATATATATATATACGTATACATACATATACACACATACATATATATACATATATATTATACATTTTTTATATATTTGTACCCCCGAGCACTCCCCCCCCCCCTCCACCGTTAGTCCCTCACCCACACTGACGCCCAGGTTCGACCATAGCAGGCAGCCGCTGTCACAGTAATTGGCGCCGGAGTCCGACACCGCGCTACAATCAAGAAACTGCACCTTACCTGCGGCCCTTGCTGCAGTGACCTCCCGGCAGCAAAGGCTGCTGGGAGCTGTAGTTTATGTAGTTTCCTGATTGTAGCGCTGTGTCGGACCCCGGCGCCGCGGCCAATTACAGTGACTGCCGCTGCTGCCTGCTATGGTCTTCAGTGCAGCAGGTGTCAGTTCGGGGTGACGAACTACCGGGGCGGGGGGGAGACACACCTTGGGGGGCGGGAGTGGACAGCTGCGTAATATTAAATCTACCTACTGGCCGCGGGTGGCACCGCTGGGCGGCGCCCCTCCTCGGCTGGCGCCCCTGGCGAGTGCCATCCTGGCCAATAGGTAGATACGCCCCTGCTCACAGGCCACCTTTTCTAAATATTTAATTCAGGTGAGTTAAAACATACTTACACGTCTATGTCTAAGTGTTGCTTCTGTAATGTAATATAACACAGTATTGTATTGATTACAGGTCATGGCACTCACCTTAAATTTAGGAATGTCCACTCAGGTTTTGGATGTCTTGGATGGCCACATAGATGCCTCTCTCTGCTTCCTTACCCAGGAGTCGCAGTGGCATGCAGTCAGGGTAGCTTTCTCTAAGCTTGCGGCCATGCCCAATGTGCTGGGTGCCATAGATTACACACACGTTGAGCTGAGGCCACCTAGGGGCAGGCAAAATATTTATACCAATAGACATCTGGGCCAAGACACTAATGTACCGGTGGTTTCTGTAGCTAATGAAACAATACACATATTCCGTGTGAACTATTTATTACCTTGAACACAGGCATTTTTGCTGTAACAAATCAACATAATTTTTAAATTAACAAACTATTAGCTGCAGGCCTGATTATTATTTTTTTGGTCTGTTCTTGTCACACGCCAGGGGCAGCGGCCGCCGCGCTTACCCCTGCGTGGCTGCTGGTCCGTTTGGCGGTCCTCGTCTCCGGCGGTCCTCGGGTCCCGGCGTCTGGCTGGCGCGGCTCCCGGCGGTTCCCCGGAGTGTGGGCGCCGCCATGACAGCCGGCGTCACATGGTCGGGGAGCAGGTGATGTCACGAACCCGCTTCACCAATCCAATAGAGGCGGGAGATTCAAAACCGGACGCCGGGCAGAGCCTCGGCGCCTGAGTATCGTCTCTTTTCTGAAGTGGATGCCAGAGCTCCCGTACGCAGTGTGTTTCCCAGCAGCTATACTCCAGTGCATCTAGCATTCAGGGTGCCTTCCTGCAGCACAGTCGCCAGTAATCCGAGCAACTAGTGTGTTCCTCTGCAGTGCAGTTGCCAGCGCTCCCTGGATTCAGCAAGGCCTGCGGTCCGGACCAACTTTAGTGTTTCCAGCGTTCAGTGTCATTCACCATCGCTCACAAGTTCCTCATTCATCAGTGTCCTTATACATCGCTCACCAATTCTTCAGTGTCATTCACCATCGCTCACAAGTTCTTCATTCATCAGTGCCTTTTAACATCGCTCACAAATTCTTCAGTGTCTTTCATCATCGCTCACAAGTTCTTCATTCATCAGTGTCTTTAAACATCGCTCACAAATTCTTCAGTTTCTTTCATCATCGCTCACAAGTTCTTCATTCATCAGTGTCTTTAAACATCGCTCACAAATTCTTCAGTGTCTTTCATCATCGCTCACAAGTTCTTCATTCATCTGTGTCTTTTAAACATCGCTCACAAATTCTTCAGTGTCTTTCATCATCGCTCACAAGTTCTTCATTCATCAGTGTCTTTAAAACATTGCTCACAAATTCTTCAGTGTCATCTACCATCGCTCACAAGTTCTTCATTCATCAGTGTCTCTAAACATTGCTCACAAATTCTTCATTCATCAGTTGAACATTGCTCACGAATTCTCTAGTAACTTTTTGACATTGCCACAAGTTCACTTCCTTTTATGTGCTGCTGTATTGCTCCCTTCCCTTAATAAAGTTCATCAGCATTCTTTCACCAAGCCTAACTATCAGAGTCTTGTTTGAGGAAATCCTATACCCGACCATCCCTGCTCCGACCCACCTGTGGTTCCTTTTCCCGACCATTGGAAGAACCCCCGAGTCCACAACATCCCCAACCCAGGTCAGTGACAGTATACTCAGGCCCCATGGACCCGGGGGATCGGAACCCAGAGGCAAGCGCCATCCAGGATCTGGTTTCCAGAGTTCAAAGTCAGGAGACGGCACAAAGCCAAGTGATGCAGTATCTCCAGGAGTTATCTGGTCGGCTGGATCAAATTCAGGCTTCTCTGGCTTCAGTAGTTCCGGCTCCAGCTCCAGTACCCGCTCCCGTGGTTGTCCCTAGTAATGTTCAATCCCTGTCTGGTACTAGGTCACGCCTTCAGCTTCCCACTCCTTCTCGCTATAATGGGAATCCAAAGAATTGCCGTGGTTTTCTCAACCAATGCGAGGTACATTTTAAACTTCTCTCACACAACTTCCCCACAGATCGGTCCAAGGTGTCGTACATTATTTCCTTGCTTGAAGGTTCAGTGTTGGATTGGGTGTCTCCGTTATGGGAGCGTTCTGACCCGTTGGTTTCCAGTTACACCAATTTCATCACGTCATTTCGTAGAATCTTCGATGAGGCCGGCAGAACGACCGCTGCTTCTTCGGATTTGCTCCAAGTCCGACAAGGCTCCCGTTCAGTGGGACAGTATGTGATTCATTTCCAAACCGTAGCCTCGGAACTGCGCTGGAATAATGATGCTCTCCTGGCCGCTTTCTGGAATGGTCTCTCTGACCGTCTAAAGGACGAACTGATCACTAGGGACTTGCCGGATTCCTTAGAAGAGTTGATCTCACTCTGTGTAAAGATGGATCTTCGTATGCAGGAACGAGCTGGTGAACGTAGTCGGACAGAACGATCCAGATTCCGGTCTCTCCCGACTAAGCAAACGATCACCCCAAGTCCAGACGAACCTATGCAAATTAATCGATCTCGGCTGTCCCCGGAAGAACGACAGCGCCGTCGTGAGGGTAGACTCTGCCTCTACTGTGGAGCTGCAGTTCACTTTCTCAAGTTTTGTAAGTCCCGTCCGGGAAACGGGCAGTCCTAGCTTGTTCCGGAGGAGTCAAGTTAGGGGTTACATCTAAACCTTCTCCGACAGTGGACTGTTTACGCTCCGTGTCTCTGTTTTCTGGGTCTATAGCCAAACCTGTTAAGGCCCTGCTGGACTCCGGGGCTGCAGGGAATTTTGTTTCTTTCTTGCGTCCAAAAACTGGGTTTACAGTTACAATCCGTCGAACGACCTATTACGCTGACTGCCATCAATGGTACCCAAATTTCTAATGGTCTTATTTCAAGTCGCACAGTGCCAATCAAACTGCAGGTTGGAGCTCTACATCAAGAACATCTGGAGTTCCTAGTGATTCGGGAGATGCCTCACGATCTGGTTCTTGGTCTTCCTTGGCTTAAAGTACACAACCCTCACGTCGACTGGAAGTCGTCACAAATAGTATCTTGGAGTTCATTCTGTCATACTAATTGTCTCACTCCTGTCTACCCGCTCCGTGTATCTTCCAAGTCGGATGAGGAGCTCATTCCGGAGGCCTATCGGGAGTTTGCAGATGTGTTTTCAGAACAGGCGGCCGATCAGTTACCACCCCATAGACCCTGGGACTGTCCCATTGAGCTCATCCCAGGGAAGATGCCACCCCGGGGGCGCATTTATACTTTGACATTGCCCAAGACCCAAACCATGTCGGACTATATCAAGTCTAATCTGCAGAAAGGATTCATTCGCCCCTCTACTTCCCCGGCGGGAGCAGGCTTCTTTTTTGTGAAGAAGAAGGACGGAGGGTTGAGACCATGCATTGACTACCGCGGCTTAAATGAGATCACCATTAAGAACAAATATCCTTTGCCGCTCATCACGGAACTATTTGATAGGGTTCGTGGAGCCCATGTCTTCACGAAGCTCGACTTAAGGGGAGCTTATGATTTGATTCGTATTTGACAGGGGGACGAATGGAAGACGGCCTTCAATACCAGGGACGGGCATTACGAATATCTGGTAATGCCGTTTGGGCTCAGTAATGCCCCGGCCGTCTTCCAAGGTTTTGTGAATGAAATCTTCCGAGATATGTTATACCTAAGTGTGGTGGTATACTTGGATGACATTCTGATATTTTCTAAGGATCTCACGGAGCATAGAATTCAGGTCAAGGAGGTACTTCTTCGTCTACGAAGGAATCATCTCTACGGTAAGATCTCCAAATGTACCTTTGAGGTTCCTTCAATTCCATTTCTTGGTTACGTCATCTCAGGTACGGAGCTTCGCATGGATCCGGAAAAACTCACTGCTATTCAGGACTGGACTCAGCCTCTTTCTATGAAAGCGGTACAAAGATTTCTGGGTTTTGCGAATTACTACCGGAAATTCATAAAGGGATTTTCTACCATTGTGGCACCTATTACTGCTCTAACCAAAAAGGGGTCTGACCCAGGTCACTGGTCTTCTGAAGCTGTAGCAGCATTCGCCCAGTTGAAAGCAGCCTTTATGTCTGCTCCGGTACTCCAGCAACCAAATTTTTCAAAACCATTCTTCTTGGAGGCCGATGCTTCCTCAGTCGGCATCGGTGCCGTGCTTTCACAGTACTCCTCTGACGGGAAGTTACATCCATGTGGTTTCCATTCTCGCAAGTTCTCTCCTGCTGAACGAAACTACACCATCGGAGACCAGGAACTCTTGGCAATAAAATCTGCCCTGGAAGAATGGAGATATCTATTGGAAGGTGCTAAACACCTAATTACGATTTATACCGATCACAAGAACTTGCTGTATCTCAAGACAGCCCAGTGCTTGAATCCCCGTCAAGCTAGATGGGTGCTCTTCTTCACTCGATTCTCGTTTGTCATTAAGTACCGGTCCGGGACGCTTAACACCAAAGCTGATGCTTTATCTCGTTCCTTGACGGCTTCAGATGAGGAGAACTGCGTTGGAAAGGCTTTAATTCTCAGTCCAGTTTCTATTTCGGCAGCTCCCACCGCTTTGGGTCCTCCTCCTGGGAGAATGTCTGTACCAGCTGAATTTCGACCGAAGTTGTTGCAGTGGGCTCATACCTCCAAGTTTTCCGGTCATCCTGGAGTTCAAAAAATGTGGGAGTTTCTACGAAGGTCATACTGGTGGGACACTATGAAGAAGGACATACAAGATTATGTCAACTGATGTCCTCAATGTGCTCAGCACAAAATTCTTCGTCTGCCTCCTACAGTGTTGCTTCATCCACTGTCCATTCCTAAGAGGCCTTGGACCCATATCTCTATGGACTTTGTCACCGAACTGCCCCTCTCCAAGGGTCACAATACCGTATGGGTGATTATTGACCGCTTTTCTAAAATGGCACATTTTGTTCCTTTGACCGGGTTACCGTCAGCTCCCAAATTGGCTTTATTATTTATCTGTGAACACTTCCTCCTGCATGGGTTACCTCAGGAAATAGTCTCTGATCGGGGGGTGCAGTTCACTGCAAGATTCTGGAGGGCTCTCTGTTCAGCCTTACAAATAAAACTTAAGTTTTCATCTGCCTACCATCCTCAGACCAGTGGGCAAACTGAACGCGTTAATCAAGATTTAGAGACTTTTCTCTGCATTTATCTCTCTCCTTCGCAAGATGATTGGGTGGAGCTGTTGCCCTGGGCCGAGTTTGCCCATAATCATTTGTACCACTCTTCCACTGGTGAGTCCCCATTCTTCATTAATTATGGATTCCATCCTCAAGTTCCAAAATTACCCGTCTGTCCTCCAGAAGATGTTCCTGCTGCAGCTTCTACTCTTCGGCACTTCAGTCAAATCTGGAGTAGGGTTCACGTTAACCTCAAGAAAATCTCCAGCCGCTACAAATTCTTTGCGGATAGGAAGCGATGGGCAGCTCCCCAATACAAAGTTGGTGATAGAGTATGGCTCTCTACCCGCAATCTCCGTTTAAGAGTGCCCGCTATGAAGTTTGCCCCGAGGTTCATTGGTCCTTATCCCGTGTTGCAAGTTCTGAACCCGGTTGTCTGCAAATTGGGTTTGCCTTCCCACTTTCGGGTACCAAATTCCTTCCATGTTTCTCTTCTTCGTCCCCTTATTTTAAATCGGTTCCATTCAGAGTCACCTAGGCCAACCTCTGTAGAGACTGAAGCCGGAACGGAATTTGAAATTAAAGCTATTCTTGACTCTTGTTATCTTCACAAGAATCTGCAGTACTTGGTGGAATGGAAGGGTTATGGCCCTGAAGAGAGGAGCTGGGTCAAAGCTACTGATGTTACGGCCCCCCGACTGGTGCGGATCTTCCATTCCAGACCTCCAACAAAGCCCGGGAAGTGTCCATGGGCCACTCCTGGAGGAGGGGGTACTGTCACACGCCAGGGGCAGCGGCCGCCGCGCTTACCCCTGCGTGGCTGCTGGTCCGTTTGGCGGTCCTCGTCTCCAGCGGTCCTCGGGTCCGGGCGTCTGGCTGGCGCGGCTACCGGCGGTTCCCCAGAGCGTGGGCGCCGCCATGACAGCCGGCGTCACGTGGGCGGGGAGCAGGTGATGTCACGAACCCGCTTCACCAATCCAATAGAGGCGGGAGATTCAAAACCGGACGCCGGGCAGAGCCTCGGCGCCTGAGTATCTTCTCTTTTCTGAAGTGGATGCCAGAGCTCCCGTACGCAGTGTGTTTTCCAGCAGCTATACTCCAGTGCATCTAGCATTCAGGGTGCCTTCCTGCAGCACAGTCTCCAGTAATCCGAGCAACTAGTGTGTTCCTCTGCAGTGCAGTTGCCAGCGCTCCCTGGATTCAGCAAGGCCTGCGGGCCGGACCAACTTTAGTGTTTCCAGCGTTCAGTGCCATTCACCATTGCTCACAAGTTCCTCATTCATCAGTGTCCTTATACATCGCTCACCAATTCTTCAGTGTCATTCACCATCGCTCACAAGTTCCTCATTCATCAGTGTCCTTAAACATCGATCACCAATTCTTCAGTGTCATTCACCATCGCTCACAAGTTCTTCATTCATCAGTGCCTTTTAACATTGCTCACAAATTCTTCAGTGTCTTTCATCATCGCTCACAAGTTCTTCATTCATCAGTGTCTTTAAACATTGCTCACAAATTCTTCAGTGTCTTTCATCATCGCTCACAAGTTCTTTATTCATCAGTGTCTTTAAACATCGCTCACAAATTCTTCAGTGTCTTTCATCATCGCTCACAAGTTCATCATTCATCAGTGTCTTTAAAACATCGCTCACAAATTCTTCAGTGTCATCTACCATCGCTCACAAGTTCTTCATTCATCAGTGTCTCTAAACATCGCTCACAAATTCTTCATTCATCAGTTGAACATTGCTCACGAATTCTCCAGTAACTTTTTGACATTGCCCACAAGTTCACTTCCTTTCATGTGCCGCTGTATTGCTCCCTTCCCTTAATAAAGTTCCTCAGCATTCTTTCACCAAGCCTAACTATCAGAGTCTTGTATGAGGAAATCCTATACCCGACCATCCCTGCTCCGACCCACCTGTGGTTCCTTTTCCCGACCATCGGAAGAACCCCCGAGTCCACAACATCCCCAACCCAGGTCAGTGACAGTTCTGGGTGCCGAGGATTGGGCTGGCTCGTTGGTCCGGGATCTACTGGAGCGTCTAACTGGGGATTGAACTGGGGTCTGGCTTGGTGTAGTTGTCCCCGAGCTAGAGCTGACTTGGTGTGATGCCAACACATTAAGGCTTTGACTTAGTATATTGAGGCTTGCAGTGAGTTGCGTATTAGCGGCAGTGTTGCTTGCTATTATTCTGGACAGGTTGTCGTTTACAATTTGGTTGTGTTGGATTAGCTGAATTAGGGATTGGTGCTGCCGCTGTTGTTCATCCATGATGCGTTGGAGATTGGCTTGCATTTGGGAGTTGTCTGCCCTCATCTGCTCCATTGAATTGGCAATTCTGCCCACCTGAACTATAAATCTGCCTGAGTTTCGACTCAGCCTAGGCAGATGATGGGGCAGACTTGCCAGGTGTTGGCTGTTGAGGCACGCATAGTTTTGCTCCTGTTGTGTGGACCAACGGCTCCAAAACTCAGGTCCCATTTGTGTCTGGGGTGGTGTTGTGCTCAATTGGAGGCTGTGGGATGTTTGGGGTGGTTGGGGTATGTCCTGCGGCGTGGTTGGCTGGGTAGGATCGATGGGCTGCAGGTGTAGTGTATAGGTATCCTGCTGGTCACTTTCCTGCTGGGCATCCTCGGTCATGATGGCTGGTACTGTATGGGGTTGAAGACAGCCACTATTTAGTAAATATTTAGCATTGGTCTTACTATAGCTTTACGTCAACATGCATTACTTCTTAATATTCATGTTGGAATTGATAAATAGATTGTGGCCAAAACCTAACTATGTTGTTCACCTTTTTGTATAAATATGTGGCTTCTAACGTTCACTACTCAGTTGTAATAAGTTTGAGGGAATTGTTGGAGTCTGAGCCATAATTTATGTGCGAACACGAAGAGCTCTAACAAATACAAATTACTACATTTACATATTGGGTATGAAGCTTCCTTTGGAACAACACACACAATACAATAAATGTGTTGACCAATACACTCATATATTGTTCAAGGCAGTCAGTGGTCTGCCCAAAACGTTAACAAATATAGTGGTCTAAAATGTAAACATTAACAATGGGTGAAAAAGTCTTAAGGCGCCCTACGTTTAGAACTGGTGATGTTGGTCATGCAAAACAATTGGATGAGACTTAACATTTATGTAGGTGTTTTTAGAAAAGATTAAAAGTATAAATATTTGTTGATATGGCCAACATCACATCTGACAATTAACCATCTAAAAAACCTTCCCACCATGTGCTTGCTGTTGGTGATTATTACAAGGATGACTGTTCATGTGTTTTTATTTTTTTTGCTGTGCACAAACAGTGGCTCAGATGTATAAACCTGGAGAAGGCATAAGGAAGTGATAAACCAGTGATATGTACAAGGTGATAAAGGCACAAGGCAAACAGCTCCAATATGTAAATTAACAGGGTTTTTTTTGTGCTGCTGCCTTTATCACCTTGCACATATCACTGTTTTTTCACTTCCTTATGCCTTCTCCAGGTTAATACATCTAACCCACTGTTTTTTACCTGCTTTACAGGTAATTGTTATGTTTACTCACCAGACAACTGAGAGGATTGTGGATCCTCACTTTTTGGGCTGGCCAAAATAGCTTGTGGTGGCAGGGCCGACACTGCGGAGATGCGCCGTTGGGGTGGTGATGATGGTGCTGGTGATTCAGCCTCAAGACGGCGTCTCTTGGTTGGCATCCTAGCCACAGTAACCGAGCCCTGTGATGGGCGCCTTAGTGGAGGGGGGTTTGCTGAAGAAGAACCTATGTGATAAGATAAACATTAACATTTTGTTTTTCAGAATATGTGTTTACAGTAAAATCTTACCTGCATTGCCACCATCTGCATCTCTTGGCAGTGTTGGATGTGGCCTGGCTGTGCTGCTTCTCTTTCGTACTGTAGAAATATGAAGAATGTCCTCATGAACATACTATTTTGTTGATATGTTTATGCAAATTCCTTATTGTGATGTAAACATATGTGGTACCTGATGAGAAGTAAACTAAACGATGCTTATGCTTTTATGCCTGACTTCATTGGGTGTGTATACTTTAAATAAGAAACAATTTCACCAAACAATACATACACAAAGGTGCATAATGCACAATATTATACTACTTAAAACCCAAACGTCGTAGCTTGACACAACCACAATATTGCACGCTAAGTTACCAATTTTTGATGCTAACAAGAAAACACTACCCACAAATATCTGCACAAAATTGTTAACATCAAATCCAAATATGCATGAAAAATCACATCAAGCACACAAAGGACAACCCCGAACAACACACAATAAACGTAAATCCATTGAAATTGTTAAATAAAAAAACTTTGCATAAAACATAATAATCACACTTCTTTAAAATACACCTATAAACATTTACTTTTGAAATAAAACACCAGAAAAAGGCCAAGGCAACCAGAAAAATTGACAATACAAAGGATAAAAACATACATAATTGATATTAACACTTCATCAGGCCTGGCCAACCTGTGGCTCTCCAGATGTAGTGAAACTACACATCCCAGCATGCCCTGCCTTAGTTTTAGCATTCCCTAATAGCAAAACTGTGGCAAGGCATGATGGGACTTGTAGTTTTACAACAGCTGGAGAGCCACAGGTTGGCCAGGCCTGCACTACATCACCAACACATTAGAAGAATGTACCAACTTACAATCACAATTAGCTAGAAGACATTTCAGACAACTAAGGACAAAGCACAGATGTTTAATTTTTTTTTTTAAAAACTCTGCACTGTACTCCTCCTATATACAGCTGCTCCCCATCCCTCCCCACAATTAAGCAATAGTGCATTGCACAGCACAATCAAGTTTAACAATAACGGAGAGGACGCCAGCCACGTCCTCTCCCTAACATTTCCAATGCACGAGTGAAAATGGCGGCGACGCGCGGCTGCTTATATAGAATCCGAATCCCGCGAGAATCCGACAGCGGGATGATGACGTTCGGGCGCGCTCGGGTTACCCGAGCCATACGGGAGAATAACTCACCATCCTGCCTTGGCCGATCTGAATCCCGGACATGAGTCGCACCAACCACTTCTGGCGGAATCAGAGTACGCACAGGCTCCTCCCAATCCGATAAGACGCTCGGAAGGGGTGTCCACCCCCGGTTTGGCGGGCTGATTTAGCCTCCTTCGACATCTTAGCCTTGACACGGCGCTTGATGTCGTAGAATCGCTTACGACACGTGTCCTCGGTCCGCCTCACCACACCCTCACTATTAACAGCCGCAACGACCTTCCCCCACAGAACAGTCTTCCTGCGTGACGACACCTTTGCAGCATCATGGCCAAACAACTGTCGATGATGCCTCATCAGCTCCCACACCAATGCCATATTCTCAGCGTAGCTGAATTTAACATTGCGGCCCGTCTTTGTAGTGGTGCGTGGCTGCAGAGCCACAACACCATCACTATCACTATTACTGGAGGCCGCAGCAGTAACCTCCCCCTCCTCCTCACTAACCTCTTCCACCTCACTCACCTCCTCCCTCTCACTCACCTCCTCCACCTCACTCACCTCCTCCACCTCACTCACCTCCTCCCTCTCACTCACCTCCTCCACCACACTCACCTCTGACTGGGACATAATCAGGACAAACAACAAATAACACTGAGAAAAAAACAGTAAACACACTCCTCCGCTACCACTACACACCTCACACCAAACACACACACACACACATACACACTCACTCACTCTCTCACTCACTCACTCACTCACTCACAAATAATGACAATAGACGTTAAAAAAAAATGACAAAAAACTTGACAGACTTTTAAATAACTACACAAGTATGACAAGACTACTTACACACACAGTACAGCACTCAACAATCGAAAAGAACCTCCTCAAATCCTCCACAAACTCAAAAAAACTCACCAACTCCTAACTAGTGATGAGCGGGTTCGGTTTCTCGGAAACCGAACCCCCCCGAACTTCACCCTTTTTACACGGGTCCGAGCCATACTCGGATTCTCCCGTATGGCTCGGGTATCCCGAGCGCGCCCGAACGTCATCATCCCGCTGTCGGATTCTCGCGAGATTCGGATTCTATATAAGCAGCCGCGCGTCGCCGCCATTTTCACTCGTGCATTGGAAATGTTAGGGAGAGGACGTGGCTGGCGTCCTCTCCGTTATTGTTAAACTTAATTGTGCTGTGCAGTGCACTATTGCTTAATTGTGGGGAGGGCTGGGGAGCAGCTGTATATAGGAGGAGTACAGTGCAGAGTTTTGCTGATCAGTGACCACCAGTTATCCGTTCTCTGCCTGAAAAAAACGCTCCATATCTGTGCTCACAGTGTGCTGCATATATCTGTGCTCACACTGCTTAATTGTGGGGACTGGGGAGCAGCACTATTATATAGCAGGAGTACAGTGCAGAGTTTTGCTGACAGTGACCACCAGTATACGTTGTCTGCCTGAAAAACACTCCATATCTGTGCTCAGTGTGCTGCTTTATTGTGGGGACTGGGGACCACCAGTATAATATTATATAGGAGGAGTACAGTGCAGAGTTTTGCTGACCAGTGACCACCAGTATATAATATATAGCATTACGGTACAGTAGGCCACTGCTGTACCTACCTCTGTGTCGTCATTAAGTATACTATCCATCTACATTCTATACCTGTGGTGCATTTTAGTTTTGCAGTTTGCTGACACAGTGACCACCAGTATACTATATATAGCAGTACGGTACGGAAGGCCACAGCTGTACCTACCTCTGTGTCGTCGTTAAGTATACTATCCATCTACAGTCTATACCTGTGGTGCATTTTAGTTTTGCAAATTGCTGATACAGTGACCACCAGTATACTATATATAGCAGTACGGTACGGAAGGCCACTGCTGTACCTACCTCTGTGTCGTCATTAAGTATACTATCCATCTACATTCTATACCTGTGGTGCATTTTAGTTTTGCAGTTTGCTGACACAGTGACCACCAGTACATACTTGCCTACTTTTGAAAACTAGTTTCAGGGAGATTCCAGGCGGCAGTGGAATGTGCCGTTGAGGGGCGTCTCTAGCTCCGCCCAGGGTGTGTGTCTAGCTCCACCCATGGGCGTATTTATTGCAATCAGGGGTGTGTCCTGTAATTGCAGATAAAAACTATAATACTAAAAGCAGCAAAAGGCAGCATTATACCCAGCACTTTACATTATAACATTCCACCAAACTTGTTGAATCATCCAGGAGGGACATCTGTGCGCGCGGAGGGACATGACCTCGTTGATAAGGGTGTGGCCTCACAGAAAGTGCCGCAATTACGAGCCATGCCTGTTTTTGTTACTATTGGGGCATGAACAGCGCTCTGTGAGCAGCTGGCCATGCCCTGTGTCCTCTCTGCCGGTGAATAGACGCTGTGTGCATGCGCTCAGTGTCTATACACTGCTGCTCTGCTAACGTCTGCCAACTGCCCCTCCCCCAACTGCGGGACACTGATGCCCGCGGGTGGGACAATGGTACAGTCAGTGAAAAAATGGGACTGTCCTGAGAAAATTAGGACAGCTGGGAGGTATGACATAAACAACATACACAGCGCTCCTCGCCCATATTACACCCAGTACCACATTACACACAGTATACACAGCCCCCCATATTACATCCAGCACCACATTACACACAGCATACACAGCCCCTCCATATGGGATGTAATCATGTTACCGGCGGTCAGCATCACGACCGCTAGAAATCCCAACAGTCGGCATTCCGACTAACAGGGACTATTCCCACTCGTGGGTGTCCATGACACCCATAAAGTGGGAATAGAACCTGTGGTGAGCGCAGCGAGCCTGCAGCATGGCGAGTGCAGCGAGCCCGCAAGGGGCTTTGTTGCACTCATCCCCGCCGCCGGCAATCTGGCGTCTGGGATCCCAGCGTCATTATGCTGACCAATGGGATCCCGACCGTCGGTCATCCGATCCCAACCCCCCCATATTACACCCAGCACACGACATTACACCCAGCACATGACATTATACACAGCACCCCCCCATATTACACCCAGCACTTGACATTATACACAGCGCCCCCCTTATTACACCCAGCACATGACATTATACACAGCACCCCCCATATTACACCCAGCACATGACATTATACACAGCCCCCCATATTACACCCAGCACACGACATTATACACAGCTCCCCATATTACACCCAGCACACGACATTACACCCAGCACATGACATTATACACAGCCCCCCATATTACACCCAGCACACGACATTATACACAGCCCCCCATATTACACCCAGCACATGACATTATACACAGCACCCCCCATATTACACCCAGCACAACATTATACACAGCGCCCCCATATTACATCCAGCACATGACATTATACACAGCCCCCCATATTACACCCAGCACATGACATTATACACAGCCCCCCATATTACACCCAGCACACGACATTATACACAGCCCCCCCATATTACACCCAGCACATTTCATTATACACAGCGCCCCCCATATTACACCCAGCACATTACATTATACACAGCACCCCCCATATTAAACCCAGCACATGACATTATACACAGCCCCCCATATTACACCCAGCACACGACATTACACCCAGCACACGACATTATACACAGCCCCCCATATTACACCCAGCACACGACATTACACCCAGCACATGACATTATACACAGCCCCCCATATTACACCCAGCACATGACATTATACACAGCACCCCCCATATTACACCCAGCACGACATTATACACAGCCCCCCATATTACACCCAGCACATGACATTATACACAGCCCCCCCATATTACACCCAGCACATGACATTATACACAGCCCCCCATATTACACCCAGCACACGACATTACACCCAGCACACGACATTATACACAGCTCTCCATATTACACCCAGCACACGACATTACACCCAGCACATGACATTATACACAGCCCCCCATATTACACCCAGCACACGACATTATACACAGCCCCCCCATATTACACCCAGCACATGACATTATACACAGCACCCCCCATATTACACCCAGCACGACATTATACACAGCCCCCCATATTACACCCAGCACATGACATTATACACAGCCCCCCATATTACACCCAGCACATGACATTATATACAACCCCCCATATTACACCCAGCACATGACATTATACACAGCCCCCCATATTACACCCAGCACACGACATTATACACAGCCCCCCCATATTACACCCAGCACATTACATTATACACAGCACCCCCCATATTACACCCAGCACATGACATTATACACAGCCCCCCATATTACACCCAGCACACGACATTATACACAGCCCCCCATATTACACCCAGCACACGACATTATACACAGCCCCCCATATTACACCCAGCACATGACATTAAACACAGCCCCCCCATATTACACCCAGCACACGACATTACACCCAGCACATGACATTATACACAGCCCCCCCATATTACACCCACACATGACATTACACACAGCCCCCCATATTACACCCACACATGACATTACACACAGCCCCCCCATATTACACCCACACATGACAATTTACACAGCCCCCCATATTACACCCAGCACATGACTTATACACAGCCCCCACCATATTACACCCTACACATGACACTATACACAGCACACACACACCCTATATTACACTCTGTACCATTTTACATATTATTATACACAGACCCCCCCCCCCTCCCCGTCCCCCTATATTATACCCAGTGCCACATTACATCCCCCACCATTACATCCGTACTGACCTGCTATAAAGCTGACCTGAGGACAGTGTGGGAGGGGACATGAACACCCAGAGAGAGCCGAGAGAGCCGAGGAGCTGCTGCTGCTGGGCTGATGATACACTACTGAGTGTGGTGGGAGGGGCCAGCCACAGGGAAGCAAAGCCCTGCTTCAGACGGCTTCTCAGTGTGCACAGCAGGACAGCTGCTGCTGCTGCTGCACACAATGCTCCGGTGGCTGCCCTGAAGTCTCCCGTGAAGGCCCCGCCCCCCGGCCTCTCCGGACTTGCGCATGCGCAGTATAGCATGTCATGGGTGGCTTAATATCCGGGAGGGCTGACAAGGTTTGCGGGGCAGCGGGAGGCTCTTTTAAAATTCGGGAGCCTCCCGCTGAATGCGGGAGGGTAGGCAAGCCTGCACCAGTATACTATATATAACAGTACGGAAGGCCACTGCTGTACCTACCTCTGTGTCGTCATTCATTAAGTATACTATCCATCTACATTCTATACCTGTGGTGCATTTTAGTTTTGCAGTTTGCTGACACAGTGACCACCAGTATACTATATATAGCAGTACGGTACGGAAGGCCACTGCTGTACCTACCTCTGTGTCGTCATTAAGTATACTATCCATCTACATTCTATACCTGTGGTGCATTTTAGTTTTCCAGTTTGCTGACACAGTGACCACCAGTATACTATATATAGCAGTACGGAAGGCCACTGCTGTACCTACCTCTGTGTCGTCATTCATTAAGTATACTATCCATCTACATTCTATACCTGTGGTGCATTTTAGTTTTGCAGTTTGCTGACACAGTGACCACCAGTATACTATATATAGCAGTACGGAAGGCCACTGCTGTACCTACCTCTGTGTCGTCATTCATTAAGTATACTATCCATCTACATTCTATACCTGTGGTGCATTTTAGTTTTGCAGTTTGCTGACACAGTGACCACCAGTATACTATATATAGCAGTACGGTACGGAAGGCCACTGCTGTACCTACCTCTGTGTCGTCATTAAGTATACTATCCATCTACATTCTATACCTGTGGTGCATTTTAGTTTTCCAGTTTGCTGACACAGTGACCACCAGTATACTATATATAGCAGTACGGAAGGCCACTGCTGTACCTACCTCTGTGTCGTCATTCATTAAGTATACTATCCATCTACATTCTATACCTGTGGTGCATTTTAGTTTTGCAGTTTGCTGACACAGTGACCACCAGTATACTATATATAGCAATACGGTACGGAAGGCCACTGCTGTACCTACCTCTGCATCGTCATTCATTAAATATACTATCCATCTACATTCTATACCTGTGGTGCATTTTAGTTTTGCAGTTTGCTGACACAGTGACCACCAGTATACTATATATAGCAGTACGGAAGGCCACTGCTGTACCTACCTCTGTGTCGTCATTCATTAAGTATACTATCCATCTACATTCTATACCTGTGGTGCATTTTAGTTTTGCAGTTTGCTGACACAGTGACCACCAGTATACTATATATAGCAGTACGGTACGGAAGGCCACTGCTGTACCTACCTCTGTGTCGTCAAGTATACTATCCATCCATGCCTGTGGTGCATTTCAGTTGTGCGCAGTAAATATAGTAGTAGGCCATTGCTATTGATACTGGCATATAATTCCACACATTAAAAAATGGAGAACAAAAATGTGGAGGTTAAAATAGGGAAAGATCAAGATCCACTCCCACCTCGTGCTGAAGCTGCTGCCACTAGTCATGGCCGAGACGATGAAATGCCATCAACGTTGTCTGCCAAGGCCGATGCCCAATGTCATAGTAGAGAGCATGTAAAATCCAAAAAACAAAAGTTCAGTAAAATGACCCAAAAATCAAAATTAAAAGCGTCTGAGGAGAAGCGTAAACTTGCCAATATGCCATTTACGACACGGAGTGGCAAGGAACGGCTGAGGCCCTGGCCTATGTTCATGGCTAGTGGTTCAGCTTCACATGAGGAAGGTAGCACTCATCCTCTCGCTAGAAAAATGAAAAGACTTAAGCTGGCAAAAGCACAGCAAAGAACTGTGCGTTCTTCTAAATCACAAATACCCAAGGAGAGTCCAATTGTGTCGGTTGCGATGCCTGACCTTCCCAACACTGGACGGGAAGAGCTTGCGCCTTCCACCATTTGCACGCCCCCTGCAAGTGCTGGAAGGAGCACCCGCAGTCCAGTTCCTGATAGTCAAATTGAAGATATCACTGTTGAAGTACACCAGGATGAGGATATGGGTGTTGCTGGCGCTGGGGAGGAAATTGACAAGGAGGATTCTGATGGTGAGGTGGTTTGTTTAAGTCAGGCACCCGGGGAGACACCTGTTGTCCGTGGGACGAATATGGCCATTGACATGCCTGGTCAAAATACAAAAAAAATCACCTCTTCGGTGTGGAATTATTTCAACACAAATGCGGACAACAGGTGTCAAGCCGTGTGTTGCCTTTGTCAAGCTGTAATAAGTAGGGGTAAGGACGTTAACCACCTTGGAACATCCTCCCTTATACGTCACCTGCAGCGCATTCATCATAAGTCAGTGACAAGTTCAAATACTTTGGGTGACAGCGGAAGCAGTCCACTGACCACTAAATCCCTTCCTCTTGTAACCAAGCTCCTGCAAACCACACCACCAACTCCCTCAGTGTCAATTTCCTCCTTACCCAGGAAAGCCAATAGTCCTGCAGGCCATGTCACTGGCAAGTCTGACGAGTCCTCTCCTGCCTGGGATTCCTCCGATGCATCCTTGAGTGTAACGCCTACTGCTGCTGGCGCTGCTGTTGTAGCTGCTGGGAGTCGATCGTCATCCCAGAGGGGAAGTCGGAAGACCACTTGTACTACTTCCAGTAAGCAATTGACTGTCCAACAGTCCTTTGCGAGGAAGATGAAATATCATAGCAGTCATCCTGCTGCAAAGCAGATAACTCAGGCCTTGGCAGCCTGGACGGTGAGAAACGTGGTTCCGGTATCCACCGTTAATTCAGAGCCAACTAGAGACTTGATTGAGGTACTGTGTCCCCGGTACCAAATACCATCTAGGTTCCATTTCTCTAGGCAGGCGATACCGAAAATGTACACAGACCTCAGAAAAAGACTCACCAGTGTCCTAAAAAATGCAGTTGTACCCAATGTCCACTTAACCACGGACATGTGGACAAGTGGAGCAGGGCAGACTCAGGACTATATGACTGTGACAGCCCACTGGGTAGATGTATTGCCTCCCGCAGCAAGAACAGCAGCGGCGGCACCAGTAGCAGCATCTCGCAAACGCCAACTCGTTCCTAGGCAGGCTACGCTTTGTATCACCGTTTTCCAGAATAGGCACACAGCTGACAACCTCTTACGGCAACTGAGGAAGATCATCGCAGAATGGCTTACCCCAATTGGACTCTCCTGGGGATTTGTGACATCGGACAACGCCACCAATATTGTGCGTGCATTACATCTGGGCAAATTCCAGCACGTCCCATGTTTTGCACATACATTGAATTTGGTGGTGCAGAATTATTTAAAAAACGACAGGGGCGTGCAAGAGATGCTGTCGGTGGCCCGAAGAATTGCGGGCCACTTTCGGCATTCAGGCACCGCGTACAGAAGACTGGAGCACCACCAAACATTCCTGAACCTGCCCTGCCATCATCTGAAGCAAGAGGTGGTAACGAGGTGGAATTCAACCCTCTATATGCTTCAGAGGATGGAGGAGCAGCAAAAGGCCATTCAAGCCTATACATCTGCCCACGATATAGGCAAAGGAGGGGGAATGCACCTGACTCAAGCGCAGTGGAGAATGATTTCAACGTTGTGCAAAGTTCTGCAACCCTTTGAACTTGCCACACGTGAAGTCAGTTCAGACACTGCCAGCCTGAGTCAGGTCATTCCCCTCATCAGGCTTTTGCAGAAGAAGCTGGAGACATTGAAGGAGAAGCTAAAACAGAGCGATTCCGCTAGGCATGTGGGACTTGTGGATGGAGCCCTTAATTCGCTTAACCAGGATTCACGGGTGGTCAATCTGTTGAAATCAGAGCACTACATTTTGGCCACCGTGCTCGATCCTAGATTTAAAACCTACGTTGTATCTCTCTTTCCGGTAGACACAAGTCTGCAGAGGTTCAAAGACCTGCTGGTGAGAAAATTGTGAAGTCAAGCGGAACGTGACCCGTCAACATCTCCTCCTTCACATTCTCCCGCAACTGGGGGTGCGAGGAAAAGGCTAAGAATTCCGAGCCCTCCCGCTGGCGGTGATGCAGGGCAGTCTGGAGCGAGTGCTGACATCTGGTCCGGACTGAAGGACCTGCCAACGATTACTGACATGTCGTCTACTGTCACTGCATATGATTCTCTCACCATTGAAAGAATGGTGGAGGATTATATGAGTGACCGCATCCAAGTAGGCACGTCAGACAGTCCGTACGTATACTGGCAGGAAAAAGAGGCAATTTGGAGGCCCTTGCACAAACTGGCTTTATTCTACCTAAGTTGCCCTCCCTCCAGAGTGTTTAGTGCAGCCGCTCACCTTGTCAGCAATCGGCGTACGAGGTTACTTCCAGAAAATGTGGAGAAGATGATGTTCATCAAAATGAATTATAATCAATTCCTCCGTGGAGACATTCACCAGCAGCAATTGCCTCCACAAAGTACACAGGGACCTGAGATGGTGGATTCCAGTGGGGACGAATTAATAATCTGTGAGGAGGGGGATGTACACAGTGAAAGGGGTGAGGAATCGGAGGATGATGATGAGATGGACATCTTGCCTCTGTAGAGCCAGTTTGTGCAAGGAGAGATTGATTGCTTCTTTTTTTGGTGGGGGCCCAAACCAACCAGTCATTTCAGTCACAGTCGTGTGGCAGACCCTGTCACTGAAATGATGGGTTCGTTAAAGTGTGCATGTCCTGTTTATACAACATAAGGGTGGGTGGGAGGGCCCAAGGACAATTCCATCTTGCACCTCTTTTTTCTTTCATTTTTCTTTGCATCATGTGCTGTTTGGGGACAATTTTTTTGAAGTGCCATCCTGCCTGACACTGCAGTGCCACTCCTAGATGGGCCAGGTGTTTGTGTCGGGCACTTGTGTCGCTTAGCTTAGTCACACAGCGACCTTGGTGCGCCTCTTTTTTTCTTTGCATCATGTGCTGTTTGGGGACAATTTTTTTGAAGTGCCATCCTGCCTGACACTGCAGTGCCACTCCTAGATGGGCCAGGTGTTTGTGTCGGCCACTTGTGTCGCTTAGCTTAGTCACACAGCGACCTTGGTGCGCCTCTTTTTTTCTTTGCATCATGTGCTGTTTGGGACAATTTTTTGGAAGTGCCATCCTGCCTGACACTGCAGTGCCACTCCTAGATGGGCCAGGTGTTTGTGTCGGCCACTTGGGTCGCTTAGCTTAGCCATCCAGCGACCTCGGTGCAAATTTTAGGACTAAAAATAATATTGTGAGGTGTGAGGTGTTCAGAATAGACTGGAAATGAGTGGAAATTATGGTTTTTGAGGTTAATAATACTATGGGATCAAAATGACCCCCAAATTCTATGATTTAAGCTGTTTTTTAGGGTTTTTTGAAAAAAACACCCAAATCCAAAACACACCCGAATCCGACAAAAAATTTTCGGCGAGGTTTTGCCAAAACGCGTCCGAATCCAAAACACGGCCGCGGAACCGAATCCAAAACCAAAACACAAAACCCGAAAAATGTCCGGTGCACATCACTACTCCTAACACACCTTCCTCTCACCTCTCCTCTAGCTAAACCCACGAGGTGCGGCCGGTTTGGGGTGTTTTTATAGTAATGAGCACAGACACTCCTCCATCACGAATCAAACCAATCACGGACGAGTGACAAAAACGAAACTTAGAAAAAAACGCGGCCGGGAACGGATAAACACTGCCGTAACAGAAATGTGACGCTGTCGTAAAAAAAAACTCATAACACGGCCGCAAAACCACTAAATCGGCCGCATTCTACCTTACAAAACCACGAATGACATCGACATCGGAAAACACGAAAAATACAAATACGACAGCTTAGTAAATGAGGCGTAACATTTTCAAAAAGTTGCAAATTCACACATTCGATGTCATTCGTGATGAATCTCCCTCCAAATCGGTACAAATACGAATTTTAGTAAATTTACCCCACTGTTTCTATTTGTTGGATACAAATGTTGCATATTGTTACCGCTCACATCACAAGTGCTTGTTTTATCTGATATCCAGTACAGGGCATTTGACTTTTTCCCTAAAAGGTTTAAGTCGAGATTATATGGTTTATTGTATGGGGAAAAAAAATTTATTGTCATATTAAATTATTTTTTATAATATATCTCAGCATACGTCAGCTTTTGTTCATGTTTCCAATTTCATTGCGCAGCTGAGTCTTTTTTCAATCTACTAGACGTGTGTCCGAATTGGGGGCATTGTCCTGCAAGAGCCCCTACTTGATTTTCCATGAAGATAGAGCTGAGCTCAGGATGCGTCAGCAATTTCTTCCGAAGGTTGTGTCGGCTTTTCATATCAACCAACCTATTGTGGTGCCAGTGGCTACTGACTCTTAAATTACCTCAAAATCCTTGGATGTTGTGAGGGCTTTGAAGATTTATGTGAAAAGAACTCATCACAGAAAGTTGGATGCTCTGTTTGTCCTTTATGATCCCAACAAGATTGGGTGTCCTGCTTCTAAGCAGACAATTTCTCGCTGGATCAGGTGTACTATCCAGCATGCTTGTTCTACGGCAGGCTTGCCGTGTCCAAAATCTGTTAAGGTCCACTCTACTCGTAAGGTGGGTTCTTCCTGGGCGGCTGCCCGGGGTGTCTCGGCTTTACAACTTTGCCGAGCGGCTACTTGGTCAGGATCGAACACGTTTGCTAGGTTCTACAAGTTCAATACTTTGTCCTCTGAAGACCTAAAGTTTGGTCAATCGGTTCTGCAGGAGCCTCCGCGCTCTCCCTCCCGTACTGGGAGCTTTGGTACATCCCCATGGTACTAATGTGGACCCCAGCATCCTCTAGGACGTAAGAGAAAATAGGATTTTATTTACCTACCGGTAAATCCTTTTCTCGTAGTCCGTAGAGGATGCTGGGCGCCCGCCCAGCGCTTCGTTTCCTGCACTTGTTACTTGGTTCAGTACTGCCTTGTTACTTGGTTAGGTACTGCATTGTTACTTGGTTAAATACTGTTGCTCAGCCGTTGCTGACTTGTTTCACGCTCGTTAGCTTTGTTTGAGCAGGTGTGAATCTCACCACTATCTGTGTATTTCCTTCTCTCGAAGTATGTCCGTCTTCTCGGGCACAGTTTCTAGACTGAGTCTGGTAGGAGAGACATAGAGGGAGGAGCCAGACCACACTATTAAACTCTTAAAGCGCCCATGGCTCCCAAGGGACCCGTCTATATTCCATGGTACTAATGTGGACCCCAGCATCCTCTACGGCAGGGCTGGCCAAACCGGTCCTCGAGATCTACCAACAGTTCATGTTTTCCAGGCATCCTGGAGATCTGTAGAATTGTCAGTTAGGAATGAATGCAGCACATCTTAATTAGTAATGACTACACCTGTGCACTAGCTAGGTGGTCTGGAAAATGTGAACTGTTGGTAGATCTCGAGGACTGGTTTGGCCAGCCCTGCTCTACGGACTATGATAATAGGAATTACCGGTAGGTAATTAAAATCCTATTTTTTTCTTAATGATTTAAATCTGTGTGTGTGTGTGTGTGTGTGTGTGTGTGTGTGTGTGTGTGTGTGTGTGTGTGTGTGTGTGTGTGTGTGTGTGTGTGGGGGGGGGTGATGGGTGAGGTGAGGTGGAGAGGGCTCAGAACTCTGCCAGGAAGAAAGCTCAGTCACCTTCCCCCTATACTGCCATGGTGCTGCTGCAAGACTCATACCACTTTCACATCGCTAAAGCAGGTCGCATGATCCCTTTCAGACTGACGGCACCAACCTGGGTGGTGACGTGCACAGTGACGTGTGCAAAGGTGGTGCTTGGAGATCAGATCATCTCCAAGTGCCGCATGTCCCTATAGTCTGAACAGGTCCCGGATCACATCGACCTTGCAACCCGTTCACACTGTGCACCTGACCCAGTAATAATCCGGGAACAACCCTGCTTTATTTCCGGGTTGAAATACCAGGCCATGCGACCCAGGAAATCTGAATATACCCCTTTCACACCGCACCTAAATCCATGTCAACCCAGCAATATACTTGGTTATTTGAAAGGAGTATTACAGATGCAGAGCTTCTCTTTCCCTTTTTGCTGGGTTTTATTAATAACTAATATGGCATCTATTAGCAAAATAGACAGAACCAAAAAAAATAAAAAATACAAGTGTTCCATAAGAAACTGGACACAAAGCCTACTTATAGTGCATGGTACAATGACAATGAGCCTAATTCAGACCTGATCGCAAAAACAATTTTTTTCTCTGATGGGCAAAACCATGGGGGTCATTCCGAGTTGTTCGCTCGCAAGCTGCTTTTAGCAGCTTTGCACACGCTAAGCCGCCGCCTACTGGGAGTGAATCTTAGCATATTAAAATTGCGAACGAAAGATTAGCAGAATTGCGAATAGACACTTCTTAGCAGTTTCTGAGTAGCTCCAGACTTACTCGGCATCTGCGATCAGTTCAGTGCTTATCGTTCCTGGTTTGACGTCACAAACACACCCAGCGTTCGCCCAGACACTCCTCCGTTTCTCCAGCCACTCCCGCGTTTTTCCCAGAAACGGTAGCGTTTTTTCACACACTCCCATAAAACGGCCAGTTTCCTCCCAGAAACACCCACTTCCTGTCAATCACATTACGATCACCAGAACGAAGAAAAAACCTCATAATGCCGTGAGTAAAATTCCTAACTGCATAGCAAATTTACTTGGCGCAGTCGCACTGCGGATATTGCGCATGCGCATTAGCGACTAATTGCTCCGTTGCGACAAAAAAATAACGAGCGAACAACTCGGAATGACCCCCCATGTGCACTGCAGGTGTGGCAGATATAACATGTGCAGAGAGAGTTAGATTTGGGTGGGTTATATTGTTTCTGTGCAGGGTAAATACTGGCTGTTTTATTTTTACCCTGCAATTTAGATTTCAGTTTGAACACACCCCACCCAAATCTACATCTCTCTGCACATGTTACATCTGCCCCACCTGCACTGCACATAGGCCCTCATTCCGAGTTGTTCGCTCGCTAGCTGCTTTTAGTAGCATTGCACACGCTAAGCCGCCGCCCTCTGGGAGTGTATCTTAGCTTAGCAGAATTGCGAACGAAAGATTAGCAGAATTGCTAATAGAAAATTCTTAGCAGTTTCTGAGTAACTCGAGACTTACTCCTACACTGCGATCAGTTCAGTCAGTTTCGTTCCTGGTTTGACGTCACAAACACACCCAGCGTTCGGCCAGACACTCCCCCGTTTCTCCAGCTACTCCCGCGTTTTTCCCTGAAACGCCAGCGTTTTTCCGCACACTGCCATAAAACGGCCAGTTTCCGCCCAGAAACACCCACTTCCTGTCAATCACTCACCTATCAGCAGAACGATGAAAAAGCTTTGTTATGCCGTGAGTAAAATACCTAACTTTTGTGTAAAATAACTAAGCGAATGCACTCTGCGAACCTTGCGCATGCGCAGTAAGCGACTAATCGCAGTATAGCGAAAATCGGCAACGAGCGAACAACTCGGAATGAGGGCCATTGTTTTGCCCATTAGAGAAATATTTTGCTGCTGCGATCAAATCTGAATTAGGCCCAATGTCACTGGCTGCCTGACTGTGTGCCAGAGTTGCTGTCCACTATATAATGAACTGTACTGTAAGTGACTCTGGCCAGTGTGTACTGTGCCTAGCAATGGCAGTGCAGTCACTTGCGCTAAGAAATGTGTCCCTTATGGCATATGACAGTAGTCTGCACAGTCCACAACATAGTGCAGCCCTCCCCGACATACTCTGCTATCAGGTTCATATACTGCATATGTAAATCTGTCTTTGATACTAGCCAGTGCCTCCCCAGCCATTTACCTCACTGCACGTTACTGATATATATATATATATATATATATATATATATATGACTAAAGTACTAAAGTATTAAAAAATCCATTGATGGAACTGATTACATAAATCCTCTCCCATGTCTTTCAGGATAATTCAGGACTCTTACCTACATTATTACCAGTAAATAGTGCTGTAGTGCAGGGTTAGAAACTGATTGCATTATTCCACTTGTAGTTTATTCCCTTTTGTTTATTCATTATGAGAGTCAGATAAAGCATCATAACATGTCTGCAGTACCTCTTTGGATCGCAGGACAATTCTATAGACACCGCTATAGAACTGTCTTTGTGTTGGGTGAAATACCAAGCGATACATTGTGGACACTTCCGACAACAAACTCATTAAAGCAGGGCTATTTTTTGGGGGGAACACATTAAAAAACAACATGTATTTACTCACTGGACTCTCTTTTGACTTTGCTAATCAGAGTGGAAAACTGCAGTGTTTGTTTGGTTCGCTTGCTTGCAACTGGACAGAGAGTCCTAATTCAGGGCATGAAATTGCCGTCCAGGATGCTGTGACAACCTTCTGTGACTCGACTCTGACCTCTGACCCCACCGTGAATAGCTCTAGAAAATCTGTGCCATTCCCTTCAGTGGCAAGGCCCTCCTCGTCTCACAAACAGCCAGAATATACCCTGCATAGGAAACACAGTTTTATCCCCTATTTCCCATGCTTTCAGCCCATCCCTGCTCTGAGCACTCTCCTTGAGTTGGGTTGAGTGAATCATTGTACAATTGAAATACATGACTGATTAAATGTGGCAGGGGGAAAGACATGGGACCAGGATTTTCTGTGCATCTCTCAGAGCATTTTGGATGCTGCATACTGTAGAGTTTGTGGGAAAAATCATACATCTTATTCTGTGTTTTCACCAATACCACAGTTTCAGATATTTGGGGTACTTAGAGAACAAGATTTATACAGATATAGGTGGATGACAGTATTGGGCCAAGCCACTATAAACAGCAATAATTCCCTCAGTGTCACCTATTGATACAATATATAGCAAGTGGAAATTCCCTACAGTAGAGGGATGAGTCACAGTGTTCAAACTGCACATTTTGGGCTTGTATTTCTGCACAATTTGGAATTTAAATTTCACTGTGTCCTATCCTATCATAACTGCACCACATGGGACAATGAATTGACCCCTGGGATCCTAGGGATGGCTTTCGACCATTGATGACTTGTAACCGTCAATGGTTTCCTGCCCACTGTAAATACTTTTATTATTGATAGGGAAGTTAGGCTGGCAAAATCCCTTCCCTTTTAAGTATGGCACATGTGCAGTCCACATCCTAACTGTATTGTGGAAAATGCGAATTGCAGAATGACAATGCCACTGTGGAACTAGATTGTTTTTCCAGATTATATCTCCTGCACCTGTGATGTGATATGTATTTACTGTACTTACTTTTTTTTTATTACCTTGTATAGTTTATGTGATAATTGTGTACTTTTTTTTTCAGAACAGACAGGGGTTCTTTTGGTAGTATGCTGAAGTAGGTGGGTTATTCAGATATAGATGCAGATCTTGCTTCCGCAGCAAGATCTGTGTCCATCTACTCACATGCTGGGGGCCACTCAGTTGTGTGTGGCGCCGCCCCACGATGTGTTTGCAATTTAATTGCAAATGCAACCATCTGAGGTGGACCCCTGCCTGTGCAGCCTGGCTGCGTGAGCAGGCGTTCCGGTGACATCATGCAGCCGCCCTGGAAATGGTCCAGACACACCTGTGTTGTCCGGACCTCACCCGCAAAAAGCCCTATTGACGCCCCCCCAACATCCGCCGCTGTCAATCACCTTGCGGTCTCATCCTTCTCGATATGTTCTAAAGGCATACTTGCCGACTTTTTGGCTGCTCTCTCCGGGAGAGAGCGGCCAGGTCGGCTCAGCAGGGCGGCGGGCTGAGACGTGCCGTACAGAGGGGGGCGGGCCAGAGGTGCAACGGGGGCGGAGCAGAGGGATCGCATCATGTAAGCCACACCCCCACTGTGTAATGTCGCTATTACTGGCATTATACAGGAAGGGCGCGTGGCTATGATGACACGATTCAACAAGAATCGCGTCATCGCCTACCCGGACCGCCCACTTTACTCGCTAAGTGGGCGGCAGGGCAGGGGGGGACCCCTGAAATTGGGAGACTTGCCTGCTCTTCCGGGGGGCCAGCAGGGTCACCCGATTTTCGGGAGCCTCCCGGCCATTCCTAGAGAGAGTAGGCAAGTATGTCTAAAGGGTTTCCTCTATTTTCTGTCCGATAGTGTGCTAAAAGCATGCTAGAATATTGTGCTCCCATAGGCACCAATGGCAGCGCTATGTTGCTAAAGGGAGAGGCCACTTACTGTCAGCTGTCTTCTCCAGTGTTGGCTTCATCACCTCTAGCTTCCGTTATCTGCCTCTCTTCAGTGTAGAAGCAGGAAGTGAGCTCTGTCACTTTGGCCGGTTGTCAATAAAGCGCTTCTACAGCTGCATGGTATGGGAGAGTCCACAGTATCTGCTGTCTGCTGACATTGCTGAGGGGTGACAACGCTCATTCCTTGGCAGGGCTATTTTTAGTAAAAATTGCTGTAGCTACCTCCTGCTTTGCACTGATAACCAGTTAAACAAGAGTATCTTTTTCTCTGTGATAACTGTATTATTAGTAAATGGACCCAATAGATTGTAAACTCTGTTCTCAGTAAAGTGGTAAAGTGCTGTGTAATATGTGTGTGCCAAATATGTATTACTAAAGGGACCCGGCATATGCCTGTTTACCTGGAATAAATACTATTTCCCGTCGGATGGAATGCCAGCTGTCAAGATCTCGACATCGGCATCCCAGAATGCCGGCAGCAGGGCAAGCGATACAAGTTCCCTTGCAGGCTCACTGTGTTCGCCACGCTGTGGGCTCAGTGGCTTGCTACGCTTACCACAGGTTGTAGTCTCACTCTATGGGTGTCGTGGACACCCACAAGTGAGAACAGTCCCTGCGTGCCGGGATTCCAGCTGTCGGGATTCCGGAGTCGGTATCCTGACCGCCGGAATCCCGACAGCCTGCAAATTGATTGCATCCCATTTACCTCATCCTGCCCCTCGGAAACTCTTCCCTCTACTCTTTCACTCTGCTCCCTTCTCTGTCAGCTTCTCTATCCTGTCATGGTCCATACCACCCCCATACTGACCCCGCTCCCAATGTCCCATGGGTCCTTCTCTCTGGCTAGGAAATCATAATTTTTGGAATCCATACAGTATATGTATTACATTTTATTATAAAGTTGTAAAATTTCCCAGATATTTTATAGAATGCAGATGCCAATAGCTATTTGCACAACCTAGTTCAAACCATATCATGCCTACCAACTTTAGAAAGTTGGTAGGAGGGACAGAGATTAGGGGTTGTGGCCTCATGGGTAGGGGGTGTGGCCTCACAGAGGGTGCCGCAATCCTGGATCACGCCCCTTTTTTGCCGCTCTGGGGGCATGCCCAGCAGTCTGTGAGCTGCTGGCATGCCCCCTATCCCTCTCTCCCAGTGAATAGACACTGTGTACAGCAAAGCAGCGAGTGAGAGAGGGTCTAGTGGGTGGTTGGGGACTTGCCGCTCTTTCGGGAGGCTGGGAGAACCACCCAATTTTTGAGAGCCTCCCGACCATTCCATGAGAGTGGAAAGTATGCAGATGTTAATGCGGTTCATATTCCCCGCAGGTCCCAGTCATTGCTAAGCGATCTGGACATCAGTGTACTTCTGCCCTGTGACTTCCCTTTGACGCTAGGTGACAAAGACGCTGGGTGGTTGTTTCGGATTCTGGGCTGTAAGTAGGCTGGTGGGAGACATGCAGTGCTCCTGCGGCATGGCATTAATCATTCAACAGGGCTTGGCTCGTGTGGCTCTCTGATTGGTTGCTGTTCCCTTTATCCTGCAGCCAGTCCAGCCATGCCCCGCCGATTATAGTTCATGTCAGCAGAGTCTCTGGTTCTTTGTTCCTGTATACTGGTGTCTGTTGTGCATTAGTTGGTTGCTGTGGCCTGCTCTAATCTCTGCCAGTATCCTCTATAGCTGGAGCTGCAACTCTTCAGCCAAATCCTCCACTTCTGGCCAGCTAAAATATCTACTAGTTTCCTACACGGCTGGAACCGCAACTCCCCAGCCATATCCCTAGGCACCCCTGGCCTGCTAAAATACAGTATCTGCTAGTATCCCACTCGTCTGGAGCTGCAACTCACCAGCTATATCCTGCACTCCTGGCATGCTCAAATATCTACTAGTAGCCTACACGGTTGGAGCATGCTTGTCTACTCCCCCAGGGAAGTGGGCAAGTCTCCCACCAGCCACTCACTCCCCGCCGCATCCCTCCCCACTCGCCTCATGCCCCCGCTAACTGTGATTCATACTAAATCGCGTCATCATAGTCACCCCCTCCGCTTTACAATGCCGGTAATGTAGGCATTGTAAAGCGGGTGGTGTGTGTGGGGGGGGGGCTACGATGATGATAGATCCAAGTGGCATCTAGCATCTGTACTGATCCCATACAGCCTCCTCCATGCTACCTCCATGCCCCCTCCAATGTGACCTTGCTGCTCCCTACTGGGGGGGAGCAGCCAAAATGTAGGCAAGTATGGGTTTGAGCCACAACTCCCCATATCATGCCCTCCTGGCCCGCTCAAATATCTGCTAGTATCCTACACAGCAGGAGCTGCAACTACCCTTGGAGGCAACTCTTGGGGGCATGGCTAATGGCAAATTTGGCTGTCAGGGGAATGTCCGGTGGCAATGTGGGGTGTCCAGGCAGTGTAGTAACTAAACATTTTGGTACTGTGTGCCAGGAAAAGAATTAGTGCCCCACCTTATCTGTCCATTTATAGCATGTGTGGGGAAAATGCCTAGGTCAGTGTTATGCAGGGACTTGCGGTGAGCTAAAAGGCTAAGGTGGCACTAGCTAGCACCAGAGCCAGATTTACACACAAAATATGAGCCAAAGGGTACAGATTGGGAGCGAATTGGCTTGCAGATTTTCTCCAACTTGTTGAGTTAGGTTGGATGATGCTTGTGGACTGTATTGAGATCTGGAATTGAATTACGATATGGACTTTGACCATACTTGCCTACTAACCTGGAACGGGTGTGAGGCTACCAAAAATTGGTTGGTTACCCTGGCCCCTCGGCACAGTGGACAAGTCTCATGGATCCAGTCCTACCTGCCACCCAGCTGCCAATCACATCATCATAGCCACTCCCCCTACTGTACAATGCCGTAATCTCAGCATTGTATAGCAGGGTCTTGGCCACAATGACTCGATCATACAGCCCCCACCCCCCTGCACAGCCTCTATGGCTGCGTAACATGCCGCGTCATGCCCCCCCCCTCCCCGCGCACACTGCCCCAATGTTAAGCCATGCCCCCCACACCAACGTCCCCTTTCTTCTGGGCCACACACCCTTTTTGGGCGGCAGATGTCCCTCTTTCAAGGTTGGTGATGTTGGGAGGTATGATTAGTGATCATGTGTAGCGGAGTCTGCTTTAGTGTGATATGTAAACAATTGCCATGTCGCTGCCTTCCTACCTCTATGTCTGTCTGTTTTTACCCAGTTTTGTTCTATTACTGTTGTTCCCCTGTTTTGTTCTGTTACTGTTGTTCTAATTGTAAAGCGCAACGGAATATGCTGCGCTATACTGTATAAGAAACCGTTAATAAATAATAAATATGTAGTAATACAGTATATAGTGATTTACAGTGAGATATGTCCATCACTATACATTGAAGCAACTATTTAATATACATCCTAGGGGCTCAGATATTGGGCCTAATTCAGACCTGATTGCTAGTGTGCATTTTTTGCATCCCTGCGATCAGGTAGTCGCCGCCTACAGGGGAGGGGGGAATCTCTGTGCAGAGGTACGATCACATGTGCAGGAGAGCTGCACAAACAGAAGTTTGTACAGTCTCTGCACAGCTCAGGACTTACTCTTCCAGTGCGATGATCGGGGCCGGAGCTGACCCTCCCTTCAAACGCCTGGTCCCTACTGCGTTTTTCTGGACACTCCTTAAAAATGATCAGTTGCCACCCACAAACGGCCTCTTCCTGTCAGTCACCTTGCAATTGCCCGTGCGATCACTTTTCTCGCACATCCCGTTGCTGCGGACCAACGTGCCTGTGCATTGCGGTGCATACGCATGCGCAGTTCAGACCTGATCGCAGGCTCTATGAAAACGCAGCCTAGCGATCAGGTCTGAATTAGCCCCATTGTCTCTAGGATGTCTTCTAAAGAACATTTTTACATAGTTCACGCTCATCCACTGCTGAAAACTAATATTGACATTGTAAAGAAAGCAATATACCACATACGAGGCTCCTGTTCGTAATTCTACATCAGCACCCCCAGCATGCGATGAGTTAATTAATGAGGACTATAGGCACGCTGGTTGATTATTGTGGTTGCTTTGGCCTGGGGCAATCAAGCAAGCGTGTTTGGCTGTTTGCCACCTCTTCTTAATCTTAAAGAACAAAGAGAAACTACTGTAGATGGATTAAAAAACAGACGTGGTGGAGTGATTCCACCCACCTCTCTAAATCCATAATTAAACGTACAAACTTCCCATGGGGAAGAAGTGAAAAGTGACGTTCCTGGGTAGACTCTTTTCCTCTCTCGGAGAGCTTCAAATTCTGGAGAAACATGGAGACTGGATACAGAAGGATGATGTCCCATATATTATACTGTACCTCCTACATTATTACTTTCTAATACATTTCCCATACATTGTTATTTTGCTATCTTATGTACAGTATAATTTGTTCCCACAATATCTTAAATAGCAAAAGCTCATTTGGACCAGAGCACCTTCACCTTCTGTTTCATTTCATTGTACAGTATGTCATTTACTTGTGTTCTGATCACCTCTGTGTATTGTATAGTGCTGCATAACATGTCCGAATTTTATAAATAAAGGATAATAGTAAACTTTGCATTCAGACTAATCATCGACTCGTCACCGGGAAGGTATTCAGCATTAGAAATCTTTCCTCTCTTATGTTATCTCTTGCAATGAGCAAAGTGTACAAAGCGAGTCCAACTAAGACAAGTTCTCACTGAGCCCAGTGAAAGTACTGTAACTGAACAGGACATGTGTACACAGGGCCTGTTCAGATGTGGCTGCATGAGGTCCCGCAAGTCAACCACCGGTAGTTCCTACTGAGAGGCTGTCGCTGCCCCCAAATAGCAGTCTGCAACCGTAGTGCATTCAGTGACGCAGGCCCCGTACCACACATGTGCAGTAAGAATCAGTACTTTGTGCTATGTGTCACTCCTCCAACCACATCTAAATCAGGCCCACTATCCCTTTATGTCCACATTCGACACAAAACATACAGTATACATATAGTAATCACTGTTATTACTGTACAGATTGTAATTCCTCAAATTTGGCACAATGATTCAACAAATGTATGGCGTCTGATTTAACAAGTGCTGCCATCATTCGGTCAATCAGAAGTTCCCTTTCCTGTGTGGAAAGCAGCAGTCCCAGTACCTTGCAGGTAATGGAGTACTGGAGAAAGCTACACAGGAAAATCATTAAGGGCGATAGTGAATAGTTTATCAATCCTGATCTCCTGTCTAAAGTAACGTGAGTTTGGAGGTGGGATATTCAATTGTGCTTATTTATCATGCTTGTTGGCTCCCAGAGAGGTCGGGTTTAGCTGTGTAATGGGTGCAACACGAAAAGTCCCGGATGAGTGCTCGAACGGGTCACCTTTCACTCATTTCAGCTCGCCACTCCCGGGGAATGCACCGTCAGTCAATTGCGCCCGAATGGAGAAACAATTGAATAGTTCTGTTGGGTATCATAAACTGGCTGCAGGCGGTGTTAACAATTTAGGGGCTAATTCAGGTTGGATCGCTATCCAACCGCAATTTATGAGAAAAAGATGTGGGCGCATGTGCAGCGCCCGTCCTGCGCATGCACCCACATTTTCTGCGGGTCGGCCGCAGAAAATGCGTTCACCTCCGCCTGTCAATCAGGCAGAGGCGGTCGCGGGGCGGGGGAAGGGGGGCGGGCAACGCTCTGTTTCCAGGGAGGAGATGGAGCATTGCGGGGGCGGGGTCGGCCGAACGGGGGGCGGTGCGGACAGGGGGCGTGTCGGGGGCATGCGTGACGTCACATGCAGCCGCCGCGATGGGTAAGATGGCGCTGGGTCTCCTGCAGCCGCAGCTAAACTGCGCCGGCAGGAGGCATCAATAACTTTTACGATGAAGCAGAAATTGCGAGGCGATCACAATTTCTGCTTCATCAAGGGGGGGAGGCGCCGGTCAGCATGCTGGGCGGCCTTTCCCAGCGTTGGGCGGCCCCCAGCATGCGACCAAATGGATAGCAAATTCTGCTGATTAGCAGAATTTGCTTTCCTTACTGAATTAGACCCTTATAGAGACATGTACTAAGTAGTGATAAAAGTGGAGAAGTGAGCCAGTGGAGAAGTGGCCCATGGCAACCAATCAGCTGCTCTGTATACGTTTATAGTATGCAAATTCTAAATGTTACGTCAATGTTGATTGGTTGCCATGGGCAACTTCTCCACTGGCTCACTTTTAATTTTTTATCACTGCTTAGTACATGTCCCCCTTAATCTCGCCCTGTGTGTCCCTGGACTAAGGTGACTAGTAGAATACAATAGTAAAGTAACTGAGGCATTCTTTAGCATGGTCATATTAGCTGCACTTCATCTTTAAAGGATTTACTTGTCAATTCTGTAATTTGGTATATAGATTTTAACAGAAGTATGACACTGCATTAAGCAACTTCTTTATAATTTCCAGAATAAACAGTTGTTTTGACAACCAAGGAAATGCAGTGTAATTTGATCTCGCCTACACTGCAGCATATTGACATACTTTCATTTTACTTCGGGTTAAAAATAAGGTGTGTTTCAGTAATAGAAATTACTCTTACATGTACAGTAATAGACACATTGTTTTACCTTTGAGTTTTTAAGCTGTTTGCTATCATGCAGTTCTATAGCAACCACAGTCCTTTGACACATGATGTAGTAAGTACTGTATGAAAGGCAGTGGGATGTTTCTTTTATCAGCAGGATCAATCATGAACCAGGAATCTCAATGTGTCTTTTTAGCCTGTCCTCCTAGCCTGCCAGGGGAGCCATGAGCCACTTTGACTCCTCTCCCCCCAGAAACTGCAGCTGCATATGTAGCCAGTGTCAGACACAGCATGAGGACCTAGTGGTAGGGGCCCATGTTTAGGGGTGTGGTCAGCTTCCAGAGAAGGTGTGGCCAGCCAGCACAGAGACATGCATGGTCTGGGCCGCTTGATAAATATAGCCCATGCATGATAATGTACCAGATTAATAAGAGCAACGCATTGTAGAATACACACTATAATCCTGTGCAGTATAATGTAACATATGTATAATGTACTGTATAATTCAAGTGCACAGCCTGGCACCTGATCCCTAGAGGGGAAGGTGGACTCTCAGGCAACGTGGCCCACCAGGGGATTCTCCTGTACCCCTGTTGGTCAGTCTGACCCTGTACGCAGCTCATACGTTGTAAGAGTGTACAGACTTTTTGGAAGCAATTGGGCTGTTCGGTTACTTCCCCCATGGGGCCATGAATGGGTAAATGAAATTAGAGTTGTGGGACCTTGGTGGTTCCCCTATCCTCCCACACCATAATCCATCCCTATTCTATATTTAGGATCTTATAGGAACATTTAGAGTTTAGGGTTTACTGGTTCTTTAAATGCTGGTTAGTGCTTAAGTAACTATCTTGGATGTTTGCAATCTGTGTGAAACGGACATGGTTGGAAAGAGAGTTGAGTCATGCAGTGAGAAGTACATTGACGTCACACTCATTATACAACAAATACTATGTCTTGTTTTATATCATTATGAAGCCCTCATAAAACATCCTGCATAAATCCCTAAGGGCAGAAAAGTTTTCACACAGGTCTAATTACATCAGCTCACATTGCAGTCATGTCAGTGACCTGTACAAGAGGCATCTTCACTTCGTATTTCATCAGAGAGACTTGCTAAGACTTAGCACAATCATTAAAAATAGATAAATAATATTTTTATGATTCCTGGAAAAAACATGCACGTGTAATAATAGGAAATAATTCATTTTATATATTCATTGATTTTATTTATCAGTTCTGTAAATTTTAGTACTGTATTTTCTTATGTGTATTAAGCTGCTTATATACAAATACAAATGTGTATTTTTATTTATACACAAAAGTTTGGCTAGGTATCTGTGCGGGATCCGTTTAATTTGCTGGTTGTCAGGATCCCAGCGGTCAGGATACAGATACCGGAATCCTGCCAGCCGGCAGTGCCGCCAGCCAGAATACTGGCGCTAAGGAACTATTCCACTCGTGGGTGTCCATGACACCCATAGAGTGGGAATAGATCTGCTGGCATACTGTCGGCCGGGATGCCACTGTCGGTATATTGACAGCCGGCATCCCGGCCACCGGTAAATCATACTGAAACCGTGCATATCACCAGGCGAGCATAGGAGTGCATTACTTTATGCAAACTGTTGTGCCTTCTTTGGCAATATGTCAAATGTTTGGTGCCTTGTGCTTTCATATTCAGTCATAAAAGGATAGTAAGCCTCATCTGTTACTAGAGATGTACAAGCTCAGTTTCCTCAAAACCGAGTCCACCAGTACTTCAGATGTCTGAGGGAAACCGAGCGCCGGTTCAGGTTTTCCCACCTTGCTCGAATTCCAGGCAAAACGTCATCTTCCTGTTGTCAGATCTTGCATTTTTTGTATTCAATATAAGTCCCTCCTGCAGTGATTCAGGTGCCATTTCACACGAGGTGTTGGATATCAGGCATTCAGAATAGATTACAATCAAGATGCTTAAACGCACAAGAGGATATTGTTTGCTGGGCAGTGGCACCCACGTGTTCCTTACTTAGGGGTCTATTTACTAAGCCTTGGATGGAGATAAAGTAGATGGAGATAAAGTACCAGCCAACCAGCTCCTAACTCTCATATCTCAGACTGGATTTGAAAAATGACAGGAGCTGATTGGCTGGTACTTTATCTCCTTCCACTTTATCTCCATCCAAGGCTTAGTAAATAGACTCCTTAGTGTTAATACTGCCGAGCTAGTTTTCGATGTAGTCAGATAGCAAAATATTGTTTTTTTTTATTTTTATAGTGCAGTGTATTGTCTAAGTGTGTCACGCTAGTGCTGTTCTTAGCCCAATAAAGGTGTGTGTCTCCCCCACTCCAGGGCTCCCAAGGCCAGGGCTAAAGCCTGGGGCTATCCCCAACACCACTGGCCTGTGGGTGCCGAGTTGCTTTCAAGTTGTTAAATATTATTGCCTATTACAGGAGGACTACAGGTCCAAGCATGCCACCCCCACATGAAGGAACTTGGAGAACCACAAGTACCAGCATGCAGGGCATTGAAGTGGCCCACTGGTGCCTATAGTCCTCCTGTAATAGATATATTAAAACAAAGACAGAACTGACACCATGACTACTGGAAGGAAAAAATGGCAATTTGTAGGCCCTTGTACAAACTTGCGTTGCATTACTTAAGCTGCCCACCCTCCAGTGTTTACGTCTTATACGTCTTCAGCACAACCAGGAACCTTGTCAGTGCATTGGCGGTACTAGCAATCGTGGGTCCATGTGCAAAAATATGCTTTTTGGGCTCCTCACCGACACGCCTTCCATAGCCCCCCTCCTTTTAAAGAAAAATTAGGCTGTTAGTGTGCTGATGCTAGGAGTGCCTGTGCTCCCTCCAAAGTAGCATTTTCCCCATATACCTCCTTTTTTGCCCCAGATGCCCTCAGTGTCTCACTGACATGCCCCCTTCACAGCAGCGTGTTCCTATACCCACTACACCACATCCCTGCACTACGATCCCTCATATATGCTACACTACATTGCTGCACTACATCAATATACATCACTGAGAGATGTACAGTAGGTAGAGTGGGAGGCTATCTTCTTCTAATACTACTTGTGTATCCCTCTAGCCCTAATCCCGTGTGTCTCTCCTGTGCCATTCCTGTTGAACCTCCACTGCCCGCTCCCAGCACTCAATGACACCACCGCCCCTTCCTTCCAAAGCTTGCACACTGACCCCCAGCACAGAGTGACCCTCATCATAGCACCATGCCTAATTCTCTGCTAAACTATAAAGGTGGCCATAGAGCGCAGAACCACCCCTTGACCCTGTTCTTCTATGCAGTGGGTGCACCACCTCATGTTACTACTCTTTATAGTCTCATCCAGGGGTGACACCAGGTCCACCCCATGCCCCAAAGTCTCCTCCTACACTCCAAATAACAGGGACCTAAACAGGCACATACCTCTGAAGGAGATCACACAATAGATTATTTAAGGCACTTAGGTCCTGTATGATCTTCTCCCTCCGGGGGTCATGTGATGTGTCCTTGCCACCTTCAGTGAAACTTCATAATCACACAGCCCCCCTCTCCTATAACATCTCACACAGTCTCCAGCTCTTCACACACAACCTCTCACACTGCAGCCACCGGGAAACTTGATCTGGCACCAAGTGCTGCTGAGTGCTGACCCGGCACATGTTTCTTAAGGGGAGGAGCGTGAATAAGAAGACACGGCGACCCCTCCTCCCCCTCTGACCGGACTGCTCTAACTTTGTCTTAAGCTGGGTACACACTGAGCAATTTAGCCGATATGTCAGTCCGAACTGCCTGATCGGACAGCATATTGCTCAGTGTGTACCCAGCTTTAGACCATGGCGCAGAAAGCAGTTTAGCAGTCTCGGGAGTCGGGACTGGTGGCTTGCAGCACAGCAGTGAACAGCAGCATAGAATGCGTCAATTTGAGTCATTGTAATGCTGTCGGCTGTGGGCCCGTTAACTGCGGTCGGCCTTGGTGCAATTCACTGGCTGCACCGCTGGTAGTTCCTCCTCTGTGTCAGTGATCGGCATAGGAGGTTACTTCCTCAAAATGTGGATAAGACGATGTTCATCAAAATGAGTTACAAATTCCACGGTGAAGACCTGACCTTTACTGGCAATTACGACAGAGGGTGAGGATGATAATGATGAAGGCCTATTTGCAATATTCGTCTTTCTTTTTGTGATAATGACGTGATAATTACACCACAAACACACAAGAAAAGAAGCCGTTTCATGGGGTGCACTGAGATTCAGATAACTATAATTTAATGCATAACTTTTATTTTAATTAAAAATAATTTTTCTTCAGCCATATGAAATATCAAAATAGTGTAAGTGAATATAATAAATGTGAAATTAAAATTAATTTTCTACAGAGACTGCTGCTGCTGTAATGAGGATATCTCCTCTAATAAAGGCTCAATGGCCCCTGCTGCTATCAGACTTGCTAAATTTCTTTTATTTCAATGTATAACAAAGCTTTATCGTCTATGGAAATATAGGTCTTTTCTGTGTCTTCATTAATTCACTAAATCGGTTAATATTCACTTGTTCCTTTATAATAGTAATTAAACAGTTCTATTCATTGCTCCATTATATCTGCATAACTTATTCTGGTAGCAATCAATAAATCAGAACGTGTATTTTTTATATATATATTTGTTCCAGAAATCAGCTATATTATCAGTGAAATTAACCTGGGTGCTGGGCTCAATTTTTTGCACTCGGCTATTACAGTGATTATCAGTCATAGCACACCACACTGTAATTCTATGATGTATATATATATATATTACTAGTGATAAGCGGGTTCGGTTTCTCGGAAACCGAACCCCCCCCGAACTTCACCCTTTTTACACGGGTCCGAGCCATACTCGTATTCTCCCGTATGGCTCGGGTAACCCGAGCGCGCCCGAACGTCATCATCCCGCAGTCGGATTCTCACGAGATTCGGATTCTATATAAGCAGCCGCACGTCGCCGCCATTTTCACTCGTGCATTGCAAATGTTAGGGAGAGGACGTGGCTGGCGTCCTCTCCGTTATTGTTGAATTTGATTGCGCATTAATGCTTAATTCATTGTGGGGAGGACTGGGGAGCAGCTGTATAATATAGGAGGAGTACAGTGCAGAGTTTTGCTGATCAGTGACCACCAGTTATCCGTTCTCTGCCTGAAAAAAACGCTCCATATCTGTGCTCAGTGTGCTGCATATATATCTGTGCTCACACTGCTTAATTGTGGGGACTGGGGAGCAGCTGTATTATATAGTGGGAGTACAGTGCAGAGTTTTGCTGACAGTGACCACCAGTATAATTAATATTATATAGGAGGAGTACAGTGCAGAGTTTTGCTGACAGTGACCACCATTATACGTTGTCTGCCTGAAAAACACTTCATATCTGTGCTCAGTGTGCTGCTTTATTGTGGGGACTGGGGAGTCGGGACCACCAGTATAATATTATATAGGATGAGTACAGTGCAGAGTTTTGCTGACACAGTGACCACCAGTATACTATATATAGCAGTACGGTACGGAAGGCCACTGCTGTACCTACCTCTGTGTCGTCATTAAGTATACTATCCATCTACATTCTATACCTGTGGTGCATTTTAGTTTTGCAGTTTGCTGACACAGTGACCACCAGTATACTATATATAGCAGTACGGTACGGAAGGCCACTGCTGTACCTACCTCTGTGTCGTCATTAAGTATACTATCCATCTACATTCTATACCTGTGGTGCATTTTAGTTTTGCAGTTTGCTGACACAGTGACCACCAGTATACTATATATAGCAGTACGGTACGGAAGGCCACTGCTGTACCTACCTCTGTGTCGTCATTAAGTATACTATCCATCTACATTCTATACCTGTGGTGCATTTTAGTTGTGCGCAGTATATATAGTAGTAGGCCATTGCTATTGATACTGGCATATAATTCCACACATTAAAATATGGAGATCAAAAATGTGGAGGTTAAAATAGGGAAAGATCAAGATCCACTTCCACCTCGTGCTGAAGCTGCTGCCACTAGTCATGGCCGAGACGATGAAATGCCATCAACGTCGTCTGCCAAGGCCGATGCCCAATGTCATAGTAGAGAGCATGTAAAATCCAAAAAACAAAAGTTCAGTAAAATGACCCAAAAATCAAAATTAAAAGCGTCTGAGGAGAAGCGTAAACTTGTCAATATGCCATTTACGACACGGAGTGGCAAGGAACGGCTGAGGCCCTGGCCTATGTTCATGGCTAGTGGTTTAGCTTCACATGAGGATGGAAGCACTCATCCTCTCGCTAGAAAAATTAAAAGACTTAAGCTGGCAAAAGCACAGCAAAGAACTGTGCGTTCTTCTAAATCACAAATACCCAAGGAGAGTCCAATTGTGTCGGTTGCGATGCCTGACCTTCCCAACACAGGACGGGAAGAGCTTGCGCCTTCCACCATTTGCACGCCCCCTGCAAGTGCTGGAAGGAGCACCTGCAGTCCAGTTCCTGATAGTCAAATTGAAGATGTCACTGTTGATGTACACCAGGATGAGGATATGGGTGTTGCTGGCACTGGGGAGGAAATTGACAAGGAGGATTCTGATGGTGAGGTGGTTTGTTTAAGTCAGGCACCCGGGGAGACACCTGTTGTCCGTGGGACGAATATGGCCATTGACATGCCTGGTCAAAATACAAAAAAAATCAGCTCTTCGGTGTGGAATTATTTCAACACAAATGCGGTCAACAGGTGTCAAGCCGTGTGTTGCCTTTGTCAAGCTGTAATCAGTAGGGGTAAGGACGTTAACCACCTCGGAACATCCTCCCTTATACGTCACCTGCAGCGCATTCATCATAAGTCAGTGACAAGTTCAAAAACTTTGGGTGACAGCGGAAGCAGTCCACTGACCACTAAATCCCTTCCTCTTGTAACCAAGCTCCTGCAAACCACACCACCAACTCCCTCAGTGTCAATTTCCTCCTTACCCAGGAAAGCCAATAGTCCTGCAGGCCATGTCACTGGCAAGTCTGACGAGTCCTCTCCTGCCTGGGATTCCTCCGATGCATCATTGAGTGTAACGCCTACTGCTGCTGGCGCTGCTGTTGTATCTGCTGGGAGTCGATCGTCATCCCAGAGGGGAAGTCGGAAGACCACTTGTACTACTTCCAGTAAGCAATTGACTGTCCAACAGTCCTTTGCGAGGAAGATGAAATATCACAGCAGTCATCCTGCTGCAAAGCAGATAACTCAGGCCTTGGCAGCCTGGGCGGTGAGAAACGTGGTTCCGGTATCCACCGTTAATTCAGAGCCAACTAGAGACTTGATTGAGGTACTGTGTCCCCGGTACCAAATACCATCTAGGTTCCATTTCTCTAGGCAGGCGATACCGAAAATGTAGACAGACCTCAGAAAAAGACTCACCAGTGTCCTAAAAAATGCAGTTGTACCCAATGTCCACTTAACCACGGACATGTGGACAAGTGGAGCAGGGCAGACTCAGGACTATATGACTGTGACAGCCCACTGGGTAGATGTATTGCCTCCCGCAGCAAGAACAGCAGCGGCGGCACCAGTAGCAGCATCTCGCAAACGCCAACTCGTTCCTAGGCAGGCTACGCTTTGTATCACCGCTTTCCTGAAGAGGCACACAGCTGACAACCTCTTACGGAAACTGAGGAAGATCATCGCAGAATGGCTTACCCCAATTGGACTCTCCTGGGGATTTGTGACATCGGACAACGCCAGCAATATTGTGCGTGCATTACATCTGGGCAAATTCCAGCACGTCCCATGTTTTGCACAGACATTGAATTTGGTGGTGCAGAATTATTTAAAAAACGACAGAGGCGTGCAAGAGATGCTGTCGGTGGCCCGAAGAATAGCGGGCCACTTTCGGCATTCAGCCACCGCGTACAGAAGACTGACGCACCACCAAACAATCCTGAACCTGCCCTGCCATCATCTGAAGCAAGAGGTGGTAACGAGGAGGAATTCAACCCTCTATATGCTTCAGAGGATGGAGGAGCAGCAAAAGGCCATTCAAGCCTATACATCTGGCCACGATATAGGCAAAGAAGGGGGAATGCACCTGACTCAAGCGCAGTGGAGAATGATTTCAACGTTGTGCAAGGTTCTGCAACCCTTTGAACTTGCCACACGTGAAGTCAGTTTAGACACTGCCAGCCTGAGTCAGGTCATTCCCCTCATCAGGCTTTTGCAGAAGAAGCTGGAGACATTGAAGGAGGAGCTAACACAGAGCGATTCCGCTAGGCATGTGGGACTTGTGGATGGAGCCCTTAATTCGCTTAACCAGGATTCACGGGTGGTCAATCTGTTGAAATCAGAGCACTACATTTTGGCCACCGTGCTCGATCCTAGATTTAAAACCTATGTTGTATCTCTCTTTCCGGCAGACACAAGTCTGCAGAGGTTCAAAGACCTGCTGGTGAGAAAATTGTCAAGTCAAGCGGAACGTGACCCGTCAACATCTCCTCCTTCACATTCTCCCGCAACTGGGGGTGCGAGGAAAAGGCTAAGAATTCCGAGCCCACCCACTGGCGGTGATGCAGGGCAGTCTGGAGCGAGTGCTGACATCTGGTCCGGACTGAAGGACCTGCCAACGATTACTGACATGTCCTCTACTGTCACTTCATATGATTCTTTCACCATTGAAAGAATGGTGGAGGATTACATGAGTGACCGCATCCAAGTAGGCACGTCAGACAGTCCGTACGTATACTGGCAGGAAAAAGAGGCAATTTGGAGGCCCTTGCACAAACTGGCTTTATTCTACCTAAGTTGCCCTCCCTCCAGTGTGTACTCCGAAAGAGTGTTTAGTGCAGCCGCTCACCTTGTCAGCAATCGGCGTACGAGGTTACTTCCAGAAAATGTGGAGAAGATGATGTTCATCAAAATGAATTATAATCAATTCCTCCGTGGAGACATTCACCAGCAGCAATTGCCTCCACAAAGTACACAGGGACCTGAGATGGTGGATTCCAGTGGGGACGAATTAATAATCTGTGAGGAGGGTGATGTACACAGTGAAAGGGGTGAGGAATCGGAGGATGATGATGAGGTGGACATCTTACCTCTGTAGAGCCAGTTTGTGCAAGGAGAGATTAATTGCTTCTTTTTTTGGTGGGGGCCCAAACCAACCAGTCATTTCAGTCACAGTCGTGTGGCAGACCCTGTCGCTGAAATGATGGGTTCGTTAAAGTGTGCATGTCCTGTTTATACAACATAAGGGTGGGTGGGAGGGCCCAAGGACAATTCCATCTTGCACCTCTTTTTTCTTTAATTTTTCTTTCCATCATGTGCTGTTTGGGGACAATTTTTTTGAAGTGCCATCCTGCCTGACACTCCAGTGCCACTCCTAGATGGGCCAGATGTTTGTGTCGGCCACTTGTGTCGCTTAGCTTAGTCACACAGCGACCTTGGTGCGCCTCTTTTTTTCTTTGCATCATGTGCTGTTTGGGGACAATTTTTTTGAAGTGCCATCCTGCCTGACACTGCAGTGCCACTCCAAGATGGGCCAGGTGTTTGTGTCGGCCACTTGTGTCGCTTAGCTTAGCCATCCAGCGACCTCGGTGCAAATTTTAGGACTAAAAATAATATTGTGAGGTGTGAGGTGTTCAGAATAGACTGGAAATGAGTGGAAATTATGGTTATTGAGGTTAATAATACTATGGGATCAAAATGACCCCCAAATTCTATGATTTAAGCTGTTTTTTAGGGTTTTTTGAAAAAAACACCCAAATCCAAAACACACCCGAATCCGCCAAAAAATTTTCGGTGACGTTTTGCCAAAACGCGTCCGAATCCAAAACACGGCCGCGGAACCGAATCCAAAACCAAAACACAAAACCCGAAAAATGTCCGGTGCACATCACTATATATTACACATATGTTTGTACCCGGATTAGCAATGGTGCAGTAATTGTGATGATATATGTATCTCTCAAGTCGCATGTAGCGGTTCCAAGTACCCGCTATGCGCGGCCGTGTAATTAACTTAACCTGCACGTCCCTGCTTGCGCTTTTAACCCCCTGCCAGTTTCTAACTGGATATAGTCCCAACACTCTCACTTATTCTGCGCATCATAGTGTATAGTGGGGATCAGTGGATTTTCGTGAAACATCTGATATATACAATTGGATTGAAACTGAATAGAATGAGCATTTGCTTCACATATGGAATCATCACACTCTCACTCTGGTTCATTCAATTCAGCTTTGTGGTTCATCAATCAATTACATAGGTTATATCTGTGTCCTGCAGTCCGCTAGTGACACCACCTAATATATCCACCACATTTTTAGATTGATATATTAATAGCAAAGCTGTATGTCCAGAAGTGTGTACATACAGATGTGTCCACTTACATCTTTGCTAATTTGCTAAATTTGGCACAACATGCAAAACATGGCTAAGGTGTTTTGCATGAGTAACGAGTGGATGGATTTTTAAATTTATGTTTGCCATAATAGAATATGTATAAAGTAACATATTAAAGAAGCAAGTTAAGAAAAATCACAAGGCATGGCTAAATCTCTGAGTCTATAGTATGTTAAACCAAGCCATACATGGCCGGATATAGCAAAGATGTATGTGGACACATCTGTAGTATATAGTTTGCAATTGCCAGACGGATTCTCTGTCTCTCTTCCACGTGTTCCACTTAATAAACAGCGCCTGGGTTATACATAGTATTTTATATTGAAATAATCATTTATTACTTTGGTGTAGTGTGTATTATACATTTGACTTTAATCAAAATAGCCCTTGTGCAATGATAGTGTTATTAATAGTTCAAGCCGCGTGTAGCGGCTCTGGATAACCGCCGCGTACGGCAGACTGGCTCTGTCAGCCCGCACGCCCCTGCACCCGAGATCCCAATCCTGCTACTGAGTGTCGGGTAGTTAATCACCGTGCACTATCACCACCCTGACCATCAATCAGTCTAGCGGGATCAGTCAAACTATATGTGAACATTCAATTTAGACATAATCTTTCCATTTAAACTAACAGCAGTAGGATTACAGCTTGCAGCCATCTCTGAGAAACGCCAACGCACGTTTCACAGAGGCTGCTTCGTCAGGGCATCAAATTTGATTTCCATCACCTGTGTTGAACTAGTTAAATCAGGGGTTCTCAAACTCGGTCCTCAGGACCCCACACAGTGCATGTTTTGCAGGTAACCCAGCAAGTGCACAGGTGTATTAATTACTCACTGACACATTTTAAAAGGTCCACAGGTGGAGCTAATTATTTCACTTGTGATTCTGTGAGGAGACCTGCAAAACATGCACCGTGTGGGGTCCTGAGGATCGAGTTTGAGAACCTGTGAGTTAAATGATAAGAAAGCTGTTTCTTCACAGGTGATGGCAATAATAAATTAAGAGGGAAGTCCAGAAACAGAGCATTTTGTACCTAGTGGGGCGGGTCATGTTGGAAGGTATGCGATCGGTCAGCACGGCAGGTCCCCACCAAGCAGCGGCTGCAAACAATAGCAACTGCTGGGGAAGTGTAAATTAACACCCCCCCCCCCCCCCCCCCTCAAGCTTTCCTTGTGTACCCGGTGGTTGTCCAGGATATTAAAATTAATGTTGTGATGGTCGCCATGTTTTCGATATTCCTGATGTTCCGATGGTGCCATCCGATGCTCCAATGTTTGAAAAAACTATATATTTTTTAACAAATATCCCCCAAAAAATGTTTTTTTTAATTTTTTTAAATAAAATCATTTTGGATAAGATTAAATACATGTTCTTTACCTAATTCACTCATTAAAAACCTGACAATTTCTGAGCAGTTTTTGGTGGTTAAACATACTATAATTTTTTCATATTCATTACAGATTATGGGGTGTTTTCATGGAGTACTGCAAAGCCCTTTATCAGGGATAACAGGGATTTTCATTGTTCCATTCGCAGAAGGGGTTACCGTGGAGAAATCTCAGAATCCTCAAGCAGTGCCCCAGCTCCATTTCAGGTTGATTCCCCGTGCAGTAGTATGGGGAGAGTGATTCATAGAAGCTCTGTTACACCTTTTCGTTTCCCAGAAATATTTTGCCATCTCATTATGGCGTAAAGAGGTTAGTAAGATGAGAAAAACAGAGAATACTGCCGTCTCCTGCTTCCTCCCTGTACTCTCCATCCCCGTTTTCTCATGCCAGCCAATCAGAGGTGTCCCAGGGAGATAGGGGCAGAGAAAAAAAGTCACTGGCCCCCTGCTGTGACTTGAACCCTCCACTGGGAAAGAGGTTACTGGGAGGCAATTATGTTAACAAAGTGACCCGGAATATGCCGGGTCACTTCAGGCTGCTGCCTACCCCCAGCACCCGCTATGTGTTGCTGTTGTTGTTGTTGTCTCCACTGCTCTGTTCCCATGCATCCCTGGTGCACCCTCCACTGCTGCTCTGTCCTCCCCCAGCCACTGTTCTGTCTTGCATATACAGTATATTACCCCAGCTCGCTCTGCCCCCCCCCCCCCCCCCCCCCCCCACACACACACACTGTGCTGCCGCTGGCTCGCTCTGCGTTATCTACAAGGAATGCAGCTGAACCCAGAATCGCATTGCCGAAAGGTAAGTCTACTAGAATTTCTACTTAACATCACTATATATCACATTGAAATTATGCGACATATAACAATAGAACTACATAAATAGATCCCTGTGTTTAATCAAACAACATTTAGACATGTGAAATACTAACATAATGGGTGGAATTCAAATGTTTGAAAAGTCGGTTGGGTGTCTGTTTTTTCCTGTCTATTAGATAGGAAAAAACTGACTCCCATCTGACTTTTCAAACATTTGAATCTCCCCCAATAAGTGCACCTCTGATCTGCCCAAACCCTAATCCCAATGAACTTTAAAAGCAAACTGAATGTACTGTATGTCAGAAGTTGCATGTGTGCAAGCTCATTCATTTACATCATTCAAAATAACTTGTGTGTATACAGGGTCATAATTTCAATATACTACTAGACACAGGATTCAAACCCATAACCTATTACATTCAAGACAAACACCCTACTCATTGAGCTATTTGACCCTGCATAAAACTATGGGGGTGATGCAGACCTGATCGCAGATGTGCTAAAAATAGTACATCTACGATCAGTTTCTTGGACATGTGGGGAGGCGCCCAGCACAGTGCTAGTCCGCCACGCATATCAGGCCCTGCCCCACCCCCCCACACAGGTGCAAAAGCATTGCATGCAGCAATGCTTTTACACCTTCCAAGTAGCTCCCTACCTGTGCAGCCTAGCTGCAGTGGCAGGTGGTTACCCACCATGTTCTGGGTCACAGTGGCCTGTACTCACAACGGTCCGGACATGCCTGCGTTGTCCGGACCGTGCCCCACCAACCACGTTCTAACGTTGTTGGCACGCCCCCTCCTGCCCACGACTGCCTCTGCCTGTTAATCAGGCAGAGGCGATTGCAGCTGTGAGATGCTTTTGCATCTCACTAGGTGCGCATGCGCAGTGCGCCCGCTGCACATGCACACTCCCCAAAGGGAATCACGCTAGGATCGCTGCCACTGCAGCGATCGGTTTGAATTAGACCCTATGACTATACGAAGCTATTAACTATATGAAGCTACAAGTACTTTGTACAAAAATAGTCATCATTGCATTTCAGCAGATTTATGTAGTGTGCAGCTACACACCCAATCCCTTGCAGAGACACACTACATAGATCTGCTCAGCTGCAATGCTGATCATTTTTTCACAAAGTACAAGGTAAGCTTCAACAATATTTATGGCCCTGGGTGCAGGAACTCCTCAGCAGTGTTTGCTGTGTTGCAATTGGCTGAGTGACACACAGTTAGCACAGCGCTGGTTGCAGGGCAGTCTTAACAGCATTGTAGTCCTTGGGCAAAGCAATACATTGGGAATTACACAAACTTATTCCTGGGAACCAATAAAAAAAAAATGTCCCTCCTGCAGTCCTGCCCATCTGCTCTAACACAGTAAATGGCTGTCAGCCTGTGTGGATAGCTCCAGCCATCCACCAATCAGCATGCTGACCACCATCCACCCCTGCTTGGAGTCCCCTAGAATTGTGGTGCACTAGGCAGCTGCCCAGTGTTCCTATACATTAAAATGGCCCTGGCAGGTTGTTGATTAGGAGGGGGAATCCCATTTTATTGTAGGGGTCACCCCACATTCCAAGAAATTCCAGCCGTGGGCCTAGTTAATGTGCTGGCAGGGGAAACCTACGCTGTGCGTCACCCTTGGTGTGGCATTATCCCCGCAGCTAGTTCAGCCTGGTGCTTGTTATAGGAAACTAGGGGGAACCCCATGACGTTAACTCCCTATTTTCCAATACCAAAACAGGCTGGTTATTGATTTGGGAAGGAGATCGCACGCAATATATTTTAAATCAACGTTTTCTTTAGCCTGTACAGATCATACCATGTAGTGTAGCTCAGCCCATGACTATATATCTGATTCTGTACATAGTTTGTGTTGTAGTACAGCCCTTTATTTACATTTTCTAAGTGTGAGTAGTATAAAATGCTGATCTGTTGGTGATGTATGGGCACTCTCGTGATTTGCATATCCAATCTTTGGCTGAAAACAATTTGCAAATTGCTGAAAAATATCTGTAATGTATGGACACAGATTGGTGGATTGGGGAATCTTTAGATGTGGGGGAAAAAGTCACAGAATCTGCAAATTGCTTTTTGTCATTGCTGATGTATAGGGGCCTGAATTTAAAGAACAGTGAGGAACTGAAGCAGAATAATATTATGGCATGTCCATTGTGGAATGGCCACCTTCTCAAGTTCACAACCACACCAACCCAAAATAGCTAGTCTTACACCTTCAGTGGGCCCCTACCATTGTATTTCCCTGGTGGACCCTTAATGCACTAGTCTGACACTGACTGCACTTATCTATCAGGCATTGAGGCTGACTTGTAGCAAAGGGTTATGAATGAAATAAAACACAGGCTTTATTTATATATTACTTATCTCTCAGCTGTCCTGACTTTGACAAGGCTTGCATGTTTGTTCCAGCTTACAGGAAGTTGTGAGGTGTCTATGCTATTCAAGGAAATATAAGGTGCTTTTGTATACAGGCCCCTAATGTGTTTCCCTCTCCTTTTTCATAGGTAGAGTGGCTATTGGGTTATTCAGAGTTGTTAGCAAATCAAAAAAGTTAGCAATTGGGCAAAACCATGGTGCACTGCAGGTGGGGCAGATGTAACATGTGCAGAGAGATTTAGATTTGGGTGGGTTATTTTATTTCTGTGCATGGTAAATACTGGCTGTTTTATTTTTACACTGTAATTTAGATTTCAGTTTGAACACACCACACCCAAATCTAACTCTCTCTGCATGTGTCACATCTGCCCCATCTGCAGTGCAACATAGTTTTGCACAATTGCTAACTTTTTTGGTTTGCTAACAACTCTGAATAACCCCGTATATCCTGAACGTAATATGAATTTTACTTTGTACTAGGGATGTGCAGGTTCGGATTTACTAGTTTTTTAACGTCAGAATTAATGCGAGTTCGGATTTATCCGGATTTTTCTTATTGGCTAACCAAAACACGTGACATCCGACAGCCAATAAGGTGCCATTATGAGATCCGGGTAAATCCGAGTAAATCTGGGTAAATCCGAATACGCACATCTCTACTATGTACATATTATAAACATACTTACCTACTCTCCCGGAATGGCTGGGAGGCTCCCTGAAAATGGGGCGGCACTCCCGACCCCAGGAAGGTAGGCAAGTCTCCCGGATATGGCCCCTGCTGTATCCGTCCCCAGATCAACCCCATTGCCAAGGCGGCAGATGACGCGATTCGCACTGAATCGCGTCATCATAGCCATGCATCCCGCTGTACGTAATATCATTCATGATGACGCGAGCGTGCTGCCACGCCCCCACACACAGCTTACTGTACATCACCACTCCTCTGATCTGCCCACTGTGCAGTGCCACGCCCCCAATCCTCCCCCACTGGCTGACCTGACTGTTCCCTCCTCCCAGAGAGAGAGCTCTGAATGTAGGCAAGTATGATTATATAATTGCTAGATATTTCTATTTTTCAAAATTTTATATAATGTTACAGACTATGGGGTAGAACAAACATACTATGACAAAGATTTATCAAGCCTTGGAGAGTGATAAATTGCACTCCGATAAAGTACCAACCAATCAGCTACTGTCATTTTTCAAACACAGCCTGTGACATGACAGTTAGGAGCTGGTTGGCTTGTACTTTACCACCGTGCAATTTAGCACTCTCCAAGGCTTGATATATCTGGGCCTGCCCTATATACAGATACAGCAGCAAATTGATTTTGAAAGGGAATGATAATTATCAAAGTCAGGGCCATAACTAGGTGTGTGCCAGCGGTGCCTTGCCCACAGCGCACATGCACTGTAGGTGCAGAACCGCTGGCAGCACGGCCCAGTCGGAGAAGGTGCCCGGCTGCTACCGCAGCGGTGTGAAAGACAAGCTGCGGCAGGCGGCAGAAATTGAACCCTGCCTGCTGAAATAAGGGTGGGCTGCGGGAGGAGGACACGGAGCAGAGTGAGGACAGAACCTCCTCTTTCATTCTGTGTGCCCTCTGCTGCGGCTGCCGCCGCTGTACTGTCCCTCCTCATCCGGCGCCCCCTGGTACCGCAGCAGCACAGTCTCCGATGTCACTCAGGTAGGGGAGATGAGTGCAGCGCTGGCCTGGAAGCGGACCAACGTCATCCAGAACTAGTTTGTTGCCACTGCTACTGGAGGAGGGCGGCGACCCCCCCCCCCCTCCCAGCCGCTGCTCAGGAGGAGAAGACAGAAGAGCGCCCTGGTCTTGGAGCCAGTGAGGAAGTGCCTGTCAGACCAGCAGGTGCACACGGTGCTGGTGAAGAGGAGCAGGCTGACAGTGACAGGTAACTATCCCTGACTGGCTGTGTCTCTCTCTCTTCCCCCCCCCCCCCCCCCTCCCTGCCTAATGTGTAAAAATGCAGGACTCTGCCTAATCCGTAAAAAAAGGGGGACTGTCTGCCTATATGTGTAAAAAAAAAGGGGGACTGCCTGCCGGCATTATTTTAATAATGGAGACTTCTGTACAGCGTAATAATATGAATTAGTATTATTTTGTGGTCACGCCCTTCCCCATGAAGGCACGCCCCTATATTTTTGACGCGCACTGCCCCTGTTTTATATATAGGTGGGGGGCGCCAAATTATTTTTCTTGCACACACGCTAAAATGTCTAGTTACGGCACTGATCAAAGTGTCCTCCTGTGTGTGAGAGGCCTGTTTCTATAAAGATGCTGTTTTACACTTTAAATTGCCTACACAATACACATACTGACCTCGGGCACCAAACACTATGATTTAAGGCTGAAAATCTTTTTCTGTTTTTATTCTGCTAGTCAATGGCCAATCTGAATAGTATTTTAACACATTCATTTCCATAGATCCTTTGCCATGCAAGTCTAACGCTTTGTTTCTTACATTCTAGCAAAGTTAATCCTCTTTCATGCTGCCAGGTGTAACAATACGGATCTCAGTGGATATACAGCCTGCAAGGAGACTTTCTGATAGAAGCTGGGAATCCGCGCTGACACAGTTGTACGCTGGCCCGAAACAATATAGACTTTCCATCGCATCGTTTTGTAACTTGTCCTATTTTCAGTCACCAGATAATATTGTATAACAGGATTTGTACACAGCTATTGTTCAGTGTTGGCAGTAAGTAAGTTGTCACATCCAAATGTAGATGTAAAAGAAAATTTGTCTGTTTCTGGAAATAGAACAAACAACTTACATATGGTACTTGATAATAATGATGTTCCAGCAAAAAAAAAAATACATCACTAAAATATCTATCTATATAAAAATACATATATACCACTGGTCAAAGGTTTTTCAGATTACAGCAATTTAAGTCAAATGAAAAGCCTAAAATGGTACAAAGATAAGTAGAAAACTTCTAGACTTATTTTTGAAGTGTAGTTTAGAAAAATCTGCAAAAATAGGATTTTGATAACCTACCGGTAAATCCTTTTTTCCTAGTTCGTAGAGGATGCTGGGGACGACATCAAGACCATGGGGTATAGACGGGATCCGCAGGAGACATGGGCACTCTAAAGACTTTTCATTGGGTGTGAACTGGCTCCTCGCTCTGTGCCCAGGGAGACTGACATTTCGAGGAAAGGAATTACTTAACTAGTGGTGAGATATCTACCAACTCACACCCTCAACGATGCCGCATACATGGCATTCAACATAACACACGCCAACAGGCATGAACTAATTGCAGCAACATGCTGAAACCAAGATAACACAACTTGTGTAACTGTAATAACTAAACTGCAGGTAAAGTACGCCCAGCATCCTCTACGGACTAGGAGAAAAGGATTTACCGGTAGGTTATCAAAATCCTATTTTCTCATACGTCCTAGAGGATGCTGGGGACGACATCAAGACCATGGGGTCTATACCAAAGCTCCAGTACGGGCGGGAGAGTGCGGATGACACTGCAGCACCGATTGACCAAACTTTAGGTCCTCATCGGCCAAGGTGTCAAACTTGTAGAACTTAGCAAATGTGTTGACCCTGACCAAGTAGCTGCTCGGCAAAATTGTAATGCCGAGACCCCCGGGCAGCCGCACAGGATGAGCCCACCTTCCTAGTGGAGTGGGCCTTTACTGACGTCGGTAACGGCAATCCAGCCATAGTATGAGCTTGCTGATTCGTATTTCTAATCCAACGTGCAATAGTCTGCTTGGAAGCAGGACAGCCAATCTTGTTGTGATCATACAGGACAAACAGAGCCTCTGTATTCCATATACGAGCTGTTCTAGCAACATAGATTTTCAAAGCTCTAACCACATCTAGAGACTTTGAATCAGTGAATGTGTCAGTAACTACTGGCACCACAATAGGTTGGTTTATGTGAAAAGCAGAAACCACCTTTGGAAGAAAATGTTGGCGAGTTCGCAACTCTGCCCTATCTTCATGGAAAATCAGGTAAGGGCTCTTGTGAGACAAGGCCCCCAATTCCGACACCCGCCTTGCGGATGCCAATGCCAAAAGCATAACCACTTTCCAAGTGAGAAACGTCAACTCTATCTTTTGTAGAGGCTCAAACCAATCCGATTGAAGGAACTGCAATACCACATTAAGGTCCCATGGTGCCACTGGAGGCACGAATGGAGACTGGATGTGCAGAACCCCTTTCACGAAGGTCTGAACCTCTGGAAGAGAGGCCAGTTGTTTTTGGAAGAACACTGACAAGGCCGAAATCTGGACCTTGATTGATACCAATCGTAGGCCTGTCTCCACACCATCCTGCAAAAAATGGAGAAAACGTCCTAAGTGAAACTCTTCCATAGGAGCTTTCTTGGATTCACACCAAGACACATATTTTCTCCAAATACGGTGGTAATGTTTTGACGTTACTCCCTTTCTGGCCTGAATAAGGGTGGGATGACCTCCTTAGGAATACCCTTCCTGGCTAGGATACGGCTCTCAACAGCCATGCCGTCAAACATAGCCGCGGTAAGTCTTGGTAAACACAGGGCCCCTGCTGCAGCAGGTCCTCCCGAGGAGGAAGAGGCCGAGGATCTCCTATGAGTAACTGCTGAAGATCTGGGTACCAAGCCCTTCTTGGCCAGTCTGGGGCAATGAAGATTGCTCGAACCCTTGTCTTTCTTATGATCCTGAGTACTTTTGGGATCAGCGGAAGTGGAGGGAAAACATACACTGATGGAAACACCCACTGGGTCACCAGTGCATACACTGCTACCGCTTGAGGGTCTCACGACCTGGAACAGTATCTCTGAAGCTTCTTGTTGAGACGAGATGCCATCATGTCTATTTGAGGAACTCCCCAAAGACTTGTCACCACAGCGAAGACTTCTTGGTGGAGGCCCCACTCTCCTGGATGGAGATCGTGTCTGCTGAGGAAGTCTGCTTCCCAGTTGTCTACTCCCGGAATGAATATTGCCGGCAGAGCTTGTAGATGTTTTTCTGCCCAGCGGAGGATTTTTGTCACCTCTGTAATTGCCGTTCTGCTTTTCGTTCCGCCCTGCCTGTTTATGTATGCGACTGCTGTTACATTGTCCGCCTGGATCTGCACGGGACGGTTTTGAAGAAGATGTACCGCTTGTTGAAGGCCGTTGTAAATGGCTCTTAGCTCCAGAACGTTTATGTGAAGGCAGGCTTCCTGTTGTGACCAATGTCCCTGGAAGTTTTCTCCCTGAGAGACTGCTCCCCAGCCTTGGAGACTTGCATCTGTGGTTACTAGGACCAAGTCCTGAATCCCGAACCTGCGTCCCTCTAGCAGGTGAGAGCTGTGCAACCACCACAGGAGCGAAATACTGGTTTTTGACGACAGGATTATCTTTCTGTGCATGTGTAGGTGTGACTCCGACCACTTGTCCAACAGGTCCCACTGGAATACTCTGGCATGGAACCTGCCAAACTGTATGGTACGTAGGCCGCCACCATCTTCCCCAACAACCGAATGTACTGATGGATCGACACACTTGATGGTTTCAATATCTGTTTTACCATTTTCTGAATCATCCCGAGGAAAGACAACCTTGTCGTCGCTTCCAACTGTGACTTTGGGTAATTTATGATCCACCCGTGATGTTGGAGTATTGACAGGGAGAGGGATATGTTTTGTAATAACTGCTCCCTGGATCTCGCCTTTATCAGGAGGTCGTCCAGATAAGGGATTATATTGACTCCTTTCTGATGAAGGAGGACCATAATCTTCGCCATCACCTTGGTGAATACCCTCGGCGCCGTGGAGAGACCGAAAGGTAACGTCTGGAATTGGTAATGGCAATCCTGAATCGCGAATCTCAGAAAAGCCTGGTGAGGAGGATAAATGGGAACATGCAGGTAAGCATTCTTTATGTCCACCGACACTAAGTAGTCCCCCTTCTCCAGACTGGCAGTCACCGCCTGAAGTGATTCCATCTTGAACTTGAATCTTTTCAGGAATAAATTCAGATCTTTTAGATTTAGGATCGGTCTGACCGAGCCGTCCGGCTTCGGTACAACAAAGAGGCTTGAATAAAAACCCCGCCCTTGTTGTGACAATAGTACCAGGACTATAACCTGGTCTTGACATAATTTTTGAATTGCCGCTGTTACTGCTTCTCTTTCTGGCGTAGAAGCTGGCAAGGTCGATTTGAAAAATCGGCATGGGGGAACGTCTTGAAACTCTAGTTTGTATCCCTGGGATACTATTTGCAACACCCAGGGATCCAGGCCAGACAAAATCCAATCCTGGCTGATGAGCTTGAGACGGGCCCCTCCCCGAGCGGCCTCCTGCAAGGGAGTTCCAACGTCATGCTGGGGATTTGGCAGAATTAGGGGTAGACTTCTGCTCTTGGGAACCTGGAGCCGGGGTGGGTTTCTTTCCCCTTCCCCTTCCCTTTCCCCTTCCCCTACCTGCAAAGAAGGGGGAAATTCTTGCCTTTTTGTATTTATTGGGCCGAAAGCACTGCATTTGCGGGTGATAGGTTTTTTTTGCCGGTGCAGGTGCAGAGGGCAAAAATGTTGCCTTACCTGCGGTAGCCGCCGAGACTAACGCATCCAGGCCATCGCCAAATAAGGCCTCACCTTTATATGGGAGAGCCTACATGTTTCTTTTGGAATCTGCATCCACGTTCCACTGGCGAATCTATAATGCCCGCCTAGCCGATACTGCCATGGCAGCGGCTTGTGATCTCAAGAGTCCAATATCCTTCATTGCTTCTAGCATGTAGGCGGCAGCGTCCTTGATATTCCCTAACTTAAAGAGTATCTCATCTTTATCAATCGTGTACATTTCTGATGACACGCTTTCTGACCATTTTTCAATAGCGCGACTCACCCATGCGCAGGCAATAGTGGGCCTGAGCAGTGTACCATTGATAACATAAATGGATTTCAATGTCATTTCCATTTTGCGGCTGCCGGCTCTTTAAGAGAAGCCGTGCCAGGAGCAGGGAGAATGACCTTCTTTGTCAACCTGGAAAGTGCACTGTCTAACACAGGGGGTGACTCCCATTTTTTCCTGTCTTCAACCGGGAAAGGATAAGCTATGTGAATCCTTTTGGGAATACAATTTTTTTTATCAGGATTCACCCACATCCCTTCAAACAGAGCATTTAGTGTGAAGGAGGGAAAGTGACTTTGGATTTCTTTTCCTCACATAAATAAGCTTTCTCCTGAGGTACAGGAGTGCTTTCTGTAACCTCCAACACGTCCCTTATAGCCACATTCATATATTGTATACTTTTTGCCAATTTATGATCTATCTCTCTGGATTCACTATTGTCGACACAGGAATTAGAATCCGTGTCGGTATCAGTGTTCAGAACATTTGCAAATGGTCTCTTATGTGACCCAGAGGGGCCGCCTGCATAAGGAATAACAGCATCCTGAAAAATCACATCTTCCACAGATTTTCTCCAGCATGCAGCCTTAGATTCAGACTTATCTAATCTACGGTTAATCAGATGCATACTGTCACGTGGCTCTTTCACCCATGCAGCTCTTGGTGTGCCGGTAGTGTCACCACATTACAACTCTGCGTCCCTAAAATGGTTTCCTCCGGGGCGGAACTCCCTGCCTCAGACATGCCTTACACTTGTACAGTGCTCACAGACACACTGGGACTTATTTTGGGGACAGACCCACAGTAAAATCTGTCAGAGGGACACAGGATAGGAGCAGCCAGTTCACAAGCCAGTATTGCCTGTGAACACAGTATGTCCACAGCCCAAAAGTGCTTTTAAATAGTAATATACACTATCAAATGCACCACAATCGCTTAGTGCACCCCCTTTATAGCACCCTGTACTTGTCAGAAGTGGAGGAGAGGACCAGTGTGTTCTCTGCAGCCTGAGTAGAGAGAGAAAATGGTGCTGAGTAGTGTGCTGGCTGCCTGAGGAAGAAGCTCCACCCCTCAGTATCCATGACAATATTTATACTGGCGGGGGTAGGGCTGTGCCAGCGGCATCTTATGCCCCCTTTTAGCCAGTTTGAGGTATTTTTCTTGCTGCCCAGGGCGCCCCCCCCCCCCTGCGCCCTGCACCCTGCAGTGCCTGTGTGTGTGGGCAGCAATGGCGCTCTGCACTCCCGCCAGCCGCGCCGCACCTTAGCCGTCGCTTACTTGATTGAAGATCATTCTTCTCATACTCACCTGACTTCTGGCTCTGTGAGGGGGGTGACGGCGTGCTGTGGGAGTGAGCATCTAGGCACGGCTAGCGTTCAGTTCCCTTCAGGAGCTAATGGTGTCCTGTCAGCCAGAAGCAGAGCCATGAAACTCTTTGGGAAGTTGGTTCCTACTTCTGCCCCCTCAGTCCCACGAAGCAGGGAGTCTGATGCCAGCAGATCTACCTGAAAATAAAAAACCTAACATAAGTCTTTTCAGAGAAACTCAGTAGAGCATCCAGTCGACCTGGACACATTTCTAAAACTGAGGTCTGGAGGAGGGGCATAGAGGGAGGAGCCAGTTCACACCCAATGAAAAGTCTTTAGAGTGCCCATGTCTCCTGCGGATCCCGTCTATACCCCATGGTCTTGATGTCGTCCCCAGCATCCTCTAGGACGTATGAGAAATAATATAAATTTAAAAGTTAGAAAATAAAACACCCTTTTCAGAGAACAAGTAATAGGTTAAGAACTCACAGCCGCAAACAAATGATGCTTGCTGGGCCATAATGCACCGCCAATGGATTACAAAATTTGACATTTTTAGTCAATCATGCAGGGTTTTTGTATGTCATACATAGGCAAAAAGATGGTTCCCCTGTGTGCTTCTTCCCAGTGCATACCTCCCAACTGTCCCGATTTTCGCTGGATAGTCCTGTTTTTTTGGGACTGTCCTGCTGTCCCACCCGCGGGTCACAGTGTCCCACGGAGGGGGGTAGTTGGGAGGCTCCTGTACTCGCTGCCCTGCTTAGCAGAGCAGCGGTGAATAGACAATATGCACATGCGCACAGTGTTTATTCACGAGACATGAGACTGAGCGCTGGCCATGACTCCCCTGTGATGAAAGCCGGAGGCGTAGCAGGCGGTCGCGGCATTGCCCCAAGGCCACACACCCTTTTCCTGAGGCCATGCCAGAAAGGTCCCGCTTAGAAGATATTGGGCTAGATGCATCATCGCTTGGAAAGTGATAAAATGGAGAGTAAAAAAGCACCAGCCAATCAGGTCCTAACTGCCATGTCACAGGCTGTGTTTGAATAATGTCAGTTAGGAGCTGATTGGCTGGCACTTTTTCACTCTCCATTTTAACACTTTCCAAGCGATGATGCATCTAGCCCTATAAATGTTGGGAGGTATGCCAGTGTGATTGAGCCCAACATTTAAATCACACCAGGAAAGCTGCCACTTAGCAAATAAACCACGGTAACACCAACTGTCAAACATGGAGAAGGGAGTGATGTGATAGTTTGGCTCTCTTTTACTGGATCCCGAGTTGGTAACGTGCACAATGGGGGTCATTCCGATTTGATCGCTCGCTGCTGCCGATTTTCGCAGCGCAGCGATCAGGAAAAAAAATGCATTTCTGTGCATGCGTATGCCCCTCAATGCGCACGTGCGACGTACAAAGCTCTTTGTGGTTGTGCTCAGGTTCTAGCAAAGTTTTCCTTCGCACTGGCGGCCGCAAGAAGACTGACAGGAAGGGGGCGTTTCTGGGTGTCAACTGACCGTTTTCAGAGAATGTTTGCAAAAACGCAGGCGTGTCTGAAAAAATGCTGTCATGTCATGGCTGGGCGTTCGCTGGGCGGGTGTATGACGTCAAATCCGGACACGAATAGGCTGAAGTGATCGCAAACGCTGAATAGGATCAGAGCTATTCAGAATCTGCACAAACTGTTTTTACAGAGCTCGGCTACACATGCGTTCGCACTTCTGCTAAGCTAAAATACACTCCCCAGTTTGCACGGTTTGCACAGAAATAATTTAGTCCTCTTTTGGGGACTATTTATACCCTTCACATTGTAGGTTATTACATTAACCAACATAACAATCTAAACAAGAGCAGAGCTAGGTTACCCCTGAGGGCACACATTTGGTCCCCTGAAGAAACAAGAGTAAGAAGAGAAACAGGCAGAAGGAAAAAGAAAAAGAGAAAAGAAAAGAGACAGAAACACCAATGTAAAAGGAAAAAATGCAACAGTAAACCAGACCAAAGACCCATTGTACTCACCGTACGGGTCCACGTGTTTGAGCTCCCATATGGGGTAGTGAGGGAGAGAAAATCTCCCTTTTGCTCAAAACCGGCCATAATGGCAGATGTGGGGGGGTGGGGGGGCGTTTCCTCCCTGAGGATTTGGGTGTATTCCTTCAGATCAAAACGTCTTTTAAGAGTAATAGGGGATAAGTCCTGAAACACCAACAGCTTATGCGTTTCAAACAGGCACAAGTCTACGGTGAGTAGCAGCCAGGATTCTGTCTTTGGTTTTGAAGTAGTGGCAACGCAAGACCACATCTCTCAGAGGAGACGAGGGCGGAGGTTTATGCCGCAGGGATTGGTGAGCTCTATCCAGGAAGAAATGCTCCGGTGGAGTGTCCGGCAGGAGATGTTGGAAAATGTGGACAAGGAAATCTTTCAGTTGGGCGGGTTCCACTGATTCTGGGATATATTTAATATGCAGATTATTACGTCTTGCGCGATTATCTGCGTCCCCCTGTTGGTCCTGAAGGAGATAGATATGTTCCTGCTTAACAAAGGCAGAGTGTTCCATTTCTTGCTGAAAATTGATAACTTCATCAATTTTCTGTTCAACGTCATTAGTGCGAGCACCAAGGTCAGAGATCTCTTTCTTGAGACCAGAGATGGCCTTGTGGATCTCCGAGTGGAAAGCCTGTTTCAACGATTTCATCTCATTAAGAATGGAGGAGATGCAGTCTTTCATGGAGGAGTCTAACACTGGCGATTCTTCCTCAGATTCCGAGATCGGGGCAGATTGGGAGGTAGATGCCGGTTTAGAAGCACAAGGCTTCATTTTAGAAATAAAGGTAGTAAGATCCACAGAGGGTGCAGATTTTTTTGACCTAGGCATGACATATGACAGTCCCGGAAATGAAGGGTAACTACAAATCAAAAGCGAGCAATAGCGTATTGAGTCAGAGTTCCATTATAATGTAAAAAATGAGAACAAACACGAGGTTCCCAGGGCTGCACCCATTGTGGCTTAGTAGATCATTCCAACAATTTATGGTATCATGGGAGACTGCAGCACATCTCAGGTGTAACAGGAGGCAACGGCCAGGAGATGGCGCTCCAGAGCAGTGGATTGTGATGCAGCAAATAAAAAAATAAATGGAGGCCCTGAATTGTATTATTATAGCAGAAGGCCCCTGCAGCAAGTGGTATGGCACAGCACAATAAAGGCAGGAGGCTGGAGTAGTAATAAACCAGCAGGGAGAGCTGGGGGTAAATGGGTATTCCCAATGTGTGACAGCCTGCACTGAGTTAGTGAGGGGAGAAGCAGCCAGGCAGTAGATCTGGGAAAATGGCCGCCGCCAGAGGACTCTTCCAAGAACCAGCAGCAGGTACCTGAGTGTCCAGGGGAGCTAGAGGAGGAATCTCGCCGTCCAGCGAAGCCCAGAGGGTCAGGGGCCACCCAGCAGTATTCAGTGAGGGAGACTGAGGCACAAGGAGCTCTCCGGGAGTCCCGCAGTGGCCGCGCCTTGGTCCGGGAGCTCACGGCTGGGCGCTGTCAAACTCTAGGCCCCGCAGGCGTGGCTGGCCGAACGCAGGGCGTGTTCGTGACGTCAAAACAGGAACTAAATAGTCTGCACTCTGCAGTGATCGCAAGCTAGGAGTAGGTCTGGAGCTACTCTGATGCTGCACAAAATTATTTTGTAGCCGATCTGCGATCCTTTCGTTCGCACTTCTGCTAAGCTAAGATACACTCCCAGAGGGTTGCGGCTTAGCATTTGTACGGCTGCTAAAAGCAGCTAGCGAGCGAACAACTTGGAATGAGGGCCTATGTACTAACATTGTGCACCGAATGCCTATTTTTAAGGAAGCCAGTTTGTGCTGGGTGTAAAAGGGTTGGTAAAACTGTTTGAAGTCTGGCCGCTAATATTTTGGAAAAAAAAATTAAATCCTGGTTAAGAAGGGAAATTGGACTAAAGTTGGATCCTTATTAGGTTTTGACATCACTGTTACTCTAGCTCTTGTAAAGTCAGGCAGGGTAGCATGACCTGAAAGAATAGAATTATATAAATGCAGAGGTGCCATGGTGCCCGGAGCAAGGGTATGTTTTGGCGCCCCTCTCCCTTACTGAACTAGGGGCCTGTCCAAAATGTGATGGCATGTTACATTTGAAAACAAACAATATTTAAATTGGTGACAGGGTCAGTTCTAGACCTTGTAGAGCTCATTGCAAAGGTTTCCTTTGGGTGCCCCCATGTATAAAATATGGACAGTGCGCGCCAAAAGCATGCAACTAAAATTTTGGGGCGTGGCCACATAATAGTACCAATTCACATTACGCCACACAGTAGTGTCCGTTATTCACAGTACACTACACAGTAGAGCTGCTTATACATGTTACGCCACAGTAGAGTCGCTTATACATGTTACGCCACACAGTAGAGTTGCTTATACAATTTATGCCACAAAGTAATGAGCCGCTAATACACGTTACGCCACACAGCAGAGCTGCTTATGCACGTTATCCCGCAGTAGAGCTGCTTATACACGTTATCCCACAGAAGAGCTGCTTATACATGCACACCACACAGTAGAGCTGCTTATACACATTACACCACACAGAAGAGCTGCTTATACACGTTACCCCACACAGTAGTGCCACTTAAATATATTATGCCACAGTAGAGCTCCTTATACACATTGTGCCACAGTAGAGCCCCTTATACATGTTGCATCATAGTTAAGCCCCTTATACATGTTATGCCATGATAGAGCCCCTCATACACGTTACACCACAGTAGAGCCACTGTGGAAATAGCTGTATTCAATTATTTACTTTTTTAATTCAAATAAATTAGAAACACTGTGTATGCCCTGACTGACCTGACCTCACTACCCCCCAATCACTTAATGAAAATAATGCTCCAAATGTGACCTCCCACAGACCTGATAATCTCCCCAATCTCTCAATGAAAATAATGCCCCAAAACTGACCCATCCCAGATCTGATAATCTCACAACTTCTCAATGAAAATAATGTCCCAGAATTACCTGAGGGGCAGAAATAGTTGCTCCGCAGCAGCTTGAAGGGCAGGGAGAGCTCCAGCATTTGGTGACTGTCAGTGTCTACTATTGTCTACTCTACCTGCCCTGTTCCAAACCTAGTTGCAGAGTCAGTGTGCGCCTCCTCTGCTGCTCCTCCTCCTGCTCTGCGGCGCGCCCTCTAACTTTTACGGCGCCTGGAGCTCGCGCTCCACTGGAGCCACCCTCGCTACACCCCAGTATAAATGTAAAAGATGTGGGGTCAGTTGTGGCAATAATTACTTGTAGTAAGAGGCAGAGAACCCATCAGGGCCTGGGGTTTTTTTGTTTGATACATTTATTGTGATCAGTGCAATTCCTTCTGAGTCTTTTCATTTGACCATTCAGAATTGAATTTATCCAGCTGTTATGATGACAGCTGCTGGATGGAATATATGAAGCAGAATCAGAGGGTTTGGTATAGTCTTTGATATGGATATGTAACCCTGACTAATGTTTAAAGTGCTATATGTGAGGTAAAAGTTGCTGTAAGTGAAGTCATAACTCTATACTGAGAGAAACAAATGTGAAATATGTATTTATAAATGGTTCATTTAATGTATTTACACCACAGAGGAATATATAATAGTGGGAAGGGCCTGTTACCCAGAGTGATATGGGGTGATTGCCAGTGGGCAAGGCCTTATCTCACTGCAGGGTATAAAAGAGCTGTCAGTTACAGCTGATGACAGCCAGACTGGTGTTTCCTCCCTCCCGTGCTCACTCCTCCCCTGGGACCTGGCTGGTCTAGCTGTAAACATATGGCTGTAGACATGCTGCCAAGCACAAGGGGGTGAGGGTGATGCCAGAGAGGGAGCCAGGTCCTGCTGCAGGGGCTGCATGCTGCGACTGGTTACCTGTAGGCAGAGGCATCAGTTAGAGACCCGACCTGCGGCAAAAAGTGGGCAGAGCCAGCATGTATAGTGGGCGGAGCCAGTGCCAAAAGTAGGTGGAGCTACAACAGAGATTGATTGACAGCTGCGCAGAGCGCTTCACATTGAAGGGCTGATGGAAAAGAGCGTCTGACTGAACTGTTACCACTGAGGAGGAAAGCATCCCCGGGTCTTGGCTGTGGTGAGAAAAGCTTTCCCTGCCCCACACTACAGCTGGGAGAAAGTCAAGGAGTGGCTTACCTACAGACAAAAGCTAAGAGCTGGGGAGGCAGACAAGGTAGCCAGTACCTGGAATTATTGTGGTGAGATGCATCCTCATAACAAAACTTCATGTCTCACATAGCAGTAGGATGCATGGTTCAGGCTTGTACTGTGTACACATATTTATATACTCACTCGGCCATATTAAGTTGTAATGGAAGCTCAAATAGAATGCTACGGGCTAATTCCCAATTTCCCAAGCAAGACAAACTATGTATTATTCAACATATTTAATGACTGTCAGTCCTAACCTGAAGTTATAGCAGCACCTATTGACTTCAGTGAGGCATGTTCAGAGCTTTAGTTCAGCTACAAGGTCTACAATACAGCTCTATAACTGTTAAGGAAATGCAGTGTGAGGGACTCTAGTGTGTCCCCTGTGAAAACGTGGCAGACAGTTCCTAGGAAGGCTACCAAGGAGTTGGAAAGAGGACACTGTGGGGGAGATTCAAATGTTTGAAAAGTCAGTTGGGAGTCTGTTTTTTCCTATCTAATAGACAGGAAAAAACAGACACCCAACAGACTTTTCAAACATTTGAATTCCCCCCTTTGTGTTTAGTCCAAGATTGTTAGTCAGTATCCCCTGAGGCTGAGGTAATGCTACCCATTGGTGGAAACTTTTATGCAGGGTTAACTATTATTTGGAGCTAGCTACAGATGGAGCCACCTTTATCTTGGCATTTAATAGGATTAATTGAGCCAGGGCAGTTGGACTTAATCCCCTGCTGTAATGACTTAGGGGGTAATTACGAGTTGACCGCAGCAGGAATTTTGTTAGCAGTTGGGCAAAACCATGTGCACTGCAGGGAGGCAGATTTAACATGTGCAGAGAGAGTTAGATTTGGGTGTGGCGTGTTCAATCTGCAATCTAAATTGCAGTGTAAAAATAAAGCAGCCAGTATTTACCCTGCACAGAAACAAAATAACCCACCCAAATCTAACTCTCTCTGCACATGTTATATCTGCCCTCCCCTGCAGTGCACATGGTTTTGCCCAACTGCTAACAAAGTTCCTTCTGCGATCAACTCAGAATTACCCCCTTAATCCCCTGATGTATTGTTCTCTCTGTATTGTATTGCAGCTAAGAACAATAGATGAAAGGTTTATGTTAATAAACCTTGGTACACCTAGGCGCAGCAGAGAAGCCTATATGAGCGTTGCTCCATCTGTACATATATCTTCCCTCTCAAGGGAACACCTGTGGAGTACTTCAAAGGACTGGAGTGGTAGTAAATAAAACATGCCAGCTGCATCAATTTATATAAAGATATATATATATATATATATATATATATATATATATATATATATTTATATATATATATAGTATACCAGATAAGGGACCACTTTATTCTTTGGAAGACTAATATGAGCTCATATATGTGATACCTTGTACATATTTACAGGGAAAGTATTTTTCATCCATATTGTTTTTGTTTAAAGTGTTTGTAAACTATTGACCCACTCTGGGATTCATAGGTATCTCAAGTGACTAAGAGGCATACTACTGACAACCTCTTAGAAAAACTCAGGGAAAACATTGCAACCCCACTTGGACTCTCGTCTGGATTTGTGATTTCTGACAATACCACCAATATTGTAAGACCATTACATCTGGGTGAATTCCAACACATCCCATGTTTTGCTCACACAATTAACTTGGTGGTTCAAATATTTTTTTTTAAATGACAGGGTCATGCAGGAGATGCTGTGCGTGGCCCAGAAAATTTTTGGAATGTTTTCGCCATTCGGCTAGTGCATGTAGAAGATTTCAGCACTTGCAATAACTGTTGAATTTGCCCTGCCATCAGCTGAAGCAGGAGGTAGTAACTATGGGGAATTCTACCCTTTATATGCTTCAGCGGATGGAGAAGCAGCAAAAGGCCATTCAAGGCTACACAATGACCTATGACAGGGAAAGGAGGGAGAATGTACCTTACTCAAGCGCATTGAAGAATACTTTCCATGTTGTGCATGGTTCTCAAACCCTTTGAAGTTGCCACAAGCGAAGTTAGTTCAGACACTGTCAGCTTGAGTCAGTCCTCTTATTAGACTCTTAGAAAAGCAGCTGTAGAAACTGAAAGAGGTGCTGAAATAAATGAGTACGCAAAGCATATTGGACTTGTAGATCAAGCCCTTTATTCACTTCGCCAGGATCCAAGGGTTGTCAATCTCTTGAAATCAGAATACTATATTATGGCAATCATACTTGATCCTAGGTTTAAGTCAGACATTTCTTTCTTTCTGAGGGACACAAATCTAAGAGGTGCAAAGAGCTGTTTGTGAACAAATTGTCATCTCAAGTTGCACATCACATGGCAAAATCTCCTTCAGTTTTTCCGGCAACTGCGGCTACCAGAACAAAAAAAACTTAATTTTCCTAAGAGACCAACTGGTGGTGATGCAGATCAGTCAGCAAAACCTTATAACATTTGGTCAGGCCTAAAAGAAATGCCTATAATTAATGATGTGTCTACCGTGACTCTGATATGGTCACCATTCAAAGAATGGTTGATGATTTTTTTAATGATAGCATCCAAATAGGCATGTCAGACAGTCCGTTTCGCTACTGGCAGTAAAAACAGGCAATTTGGAGGCCCTTGCACAAACTGGCTTTGCTTTACTTAAGTTGCCCTCCCGCCAGTGTGTACTCAGAAAGAGTTTTCAGTGCACCCGGGTACTTTGTCAGCGATCGGCGTAGAAGGATACTTCCACAAAATGTGGAAAATATGATGTTCATCAAAATGAATTACCAATTCCACTAGGAAGACCTTTACCAGCAATTACATCCAAAAAATACAGAGGCATCTGTAATGGTGGATTCCAGCATAGGCAAATAAATATTGTGTGAAGAAGATGATATAGACACTGATGGGGATGATGATGACAATAACGTCATCTTGCCTATGTAAAGCCAGTTTGAGATCACTGCCAGCAATGTTCACTGCCCACTGGCAGCTTATTTTGTGGGGGCCCAAACAAATTAATCATTTCAGCCACAAGTGGCAGTCCCTGTCGCTGAAATGATTGGTTTGTTAAACTGCGCATGTCCTGTTTAATATATACAACATAAGGGTGGGTAGGAGGACCCAAGGACAATTCCATCTTGCACCTCTTTTCTATATGCACCGTTTGGAGCATTGCTGACTGTCTTCTTGTGTAGATGACAAACATTTTCACAGCTGATTAAACTGAAACCCTTCTGCCACTGCAGTGCTATGCTATTCTGTTTCCTAGATGCGCCGTGTTGGAAATGTAAGTTCCACATGTTTGTGCCAACCACTCATTGGCGGATCCAGGGGGGCAGGGGGGCACTCGGGCCCGTGCCCCCCCCCCCCCCGTCATTTGTGGCCCGTTAAGTCTCAGGGGCCCCGGCCGCGGCCTCGGATTGCGCTCAGTTGCAGAGGATTTTTTTAAAATTTGTGCCGGCCCGGCCCCAGCAGGCTGTCAGCGCACGCTGATTTGACAGCTGCCGCTGGGACCAGAGCCAGCTCACGCCCACAGTGAGTGCAGCCCTCCCTCCCTCCTCCTCTCCTGCTGCAGTGCATGTGACCAGCAGGCAGCAGCGCAAGGAAGCCGGGAGATGGAGCGGGCTGCGGGACAGGCTAAGGAGTCAGACAGCGCGTAGTGGTGGACCCTGGACCGCGTGGACTGGATTTCACTTCCAGCCAGCCCAGGTTCCCCAGCGGCCACACAGAGAGGAGACAGAGGCGCCGATCGAAGCAGGCAGAGCCGCAGAGGCAGCAGCAGGACGGAGACAGTGAGTGTATATCAGCCTGTCACAGTGAGTATGCTGTTTGCTGTATCGCGGCTGCCAGCCTGTGCCAGCTACCTTTAACGTGTGTGCGGATGCTGCTGCGGCGGCGGGCACTAAGGGGGGGCGATCCGGTCTATATGTAGTATATGGTGGTATGTGCCTGGCGGGGGGGGGGGGCAATCGGCACTTGGTGTGTGGTGAATGAATCAGTAACCACTAAGACGTCACTGGCAGTGTGCCTGCCAGTGTTGGCCTCACCTCCAGCAGCACCGTCCTGGCAGGCACCCATCCCCCCCCCCCCCCCCACACACGCTGATTGTTGGCCTCACGAGGGAGATGATGATGTGGCTGAGAGATGATGGGGGAGGGGAGAGAATGGTGTGGCTCAGAGACACAATGGGGAGGCTCATACTGTGTGGCGTAACTTGAATTTTGGCTCATACTGTGTGGCATAAGGTGAATTTCGGCTCAGACTTTTTTGGTGTAAGGTGAATTTCGGCTCATAGTGTAGTATAATTTTATTTTTCGGCTCATACTGTGTGGCGTAAGGTAAATTTCAGCTCATACTTTTTGGTGTAACGTGAATTTCGGCTCATACTGTGTGGCGTAACTTGAATTTTGGCTCATACTGTGTGGCGTAATGTGAATTTCGGCTCATTCTGTATAGCATAATTTGAATTTCGGCTCGTACTGTGTGGTGTAACATGAAGTTCGGCTCATATTGTGTGGCGTAACATGAAGTTCAGCTCATACTATGAGGCGTATTTTGAAGTTCTGCTCATACCATGTGGCGTAATGTGAATTTTTTGAGGGAGGGGGCCCCAAATCGGTATCTTGCTTAGGGCCCCATGAGATCTAAATCCGCCTCTGCCCCCTGCCCACTATGCAATTACTCCAGCCGCAGCCAGAGCAGTGAGGGGCCGGGCATCCCACATATCCTGGCTGGCAGCCTCTCACTGCGCTGCTGCCGCTGGAGTATTTACATAGTGGACGGCATCCTTCCTGCTGGTACTAGTCCAACCTACCACGTTGCCTCATTGAAGACCGGAGCTGCTGCGGAGTGCGGGACTGCGGCGGGTATGATGGCTGAGAACAGTGGCGTAACCAGAAATTTTTCTCCCCCAAGCCAAAAAATTCTTCGGCGCCCCCCCCCCCCCCCCCCATAATTGGCACTAGTAAAGGGCCAAATATGCGCGTGCTGGCAAAAGGGGCGTGGTTTAGTTGAAATGGGTGTGGCTTCGCATAAAGGGGCGTGGTATTGCAGGAAAAGACTACCTTATACCCCAGTTTTGCAACCTGCACGCCCAGACGTTGGCCACCACAGGAAAGAAAAATAATCCTGATTCATGCCCCTTACATTATTTGTCATTTTTCCTCCTTATAGTAATGCCCAGTATACATTATGCCACATAATGCAATGGCCTTAGCCATTATGCCACACACAATACTGCACATGACACAATATGCACACACTGTAATGCCCCCGACAGATTATGCCACACACCGTAATGCCTGTGACACATTATGACAGGAATCGCAATGCCCGTTATACATTATGCTACACACTGCAATGCCCCTGATACATTATAGCACATACAATGTCTGTGACACAGTATGACACACACCGCAATGATCCTGAGACATTATACCACATACCACAATGCCCGTGATATAGTATACAACACACCGTAATGCCTGACACATTATGACACACACCGCAATGTCCGTGATACATTATGCCACACACCGTAATGCCCATTACACATTAAGTTCTACAGTAAGGCTTCTAATTACTTTTAAATTACCTTCTCGTTGCCAGGGGTTTCATGCTCTTGGTTCCATGCACGGTGCCAGGGATTTTCATGCTCAGGGTGTCATGCTCGTTGCCAGGGGTTTCATGCACTGGGTGTCATGCTCGTTGCTAGGGGGTAGTGCTTGTTGCTGGGGCCGTGCTCCCAGTGCCACATATGCCCCCAGTGCCAGATATTTCCCCACAGTGCCAGGTACATGCCCCCAGTGCCAAATATACCCCCCAGTGCCACATATGCCCCCAGTGCCAGATATTCCCCCACAGTGCCAGGTATATGCCCCACAGTGCCAGATATTCCCCCACAGTGCCACATATGCCCCCTCAGTGCCAGATATTCCCCCACAGTGCCAGGTATATGCCCCCAGTGCCAGATATTCCCCCACAGTGCCACATATGCCCCCTCAGTGCCTGCTCCCCCCAGTGCCAGATATTCCCCCCCAGTGCCAGGTATATGCCCCCAGTGCCAGATATTCCCCCACAGTGCCACATATGCCCCCTCAGTGCCTGCTCCCCCCAGTGCCAGATATTCCCCTACAGTGCCAGGTATATGCCCCCAGTGCCAGATATTCCCCCACAGTGCCACATATGCCCCCTCAGTGCCTGCTCCCCCCAGTGCCAGATATTCCCCCACAGTGCCAGGTATATGCCCCCAGTGCTAGATATTCCCCCACAGTGCCTGCTCCCCCCCCCCGCTCCTTTGTGTTGGAGGGACACGGAGGGCACAGCGCGCGCCTCTCCCATGTCCCTCCTGGCTCTCCGGCGGGTCTAATAAAGGAAGTGCCGGTTCGTGAGCCAATCAGAGCTCACGAACAGCACTTCCTTTATTAGACCGGCCGGAGAGCCAGAACGGACACGGGAGAGGCGCGCAATGTGCCCTCCGTGTCCCTCCAACACAGCAGCGGAGGGAAGGAGACCGCAGATTGACATGCGGACGCTCGTCCGCATGTCAATCTGTGCTAAACAGTGGTGCCCCCGCAGCCCCTCGCCCCCAAGCCACCGCGAGGACTGCGGGGGCAGTAGTTACGCCACTGGCTGAGAAACAGCTTCCGACCTCAGCTGCTGAGCCTGGACACTGGTGCCAGGAAGCAGGCTTAGGTAAGCAGTAGGGGGCTGGCCAGCTTTGCTGCTGAGAGGCAGCCCCTGTGATCAGCTCACTACTCACTACCCTGGCAGCAGCCCACATATGAGAGTTCTCTTCAACCCCACACTGACACACACTGCCCCCACACCCTGCCCCTCACACGCTGCCTCTTGGCCCCTGCCCCTCACACACTGCCTCCTGCACCCTTCCCCTAATACGCTGCCCCCTGCACCTCACACGCTTCCCCTTGCCCCTCACACCCTGCCCCCTGCTCCTCACACGCTGCCCCCTGCCCCTCACAAGCTTCCCCCTGCACCCTGCCTCTCACACACTGCCCCCTATACACTGTCCCTCACACGCTGTCCCCTGCACCTAACATGCTGCCCCCTGCCCCTCACACCCTGCCCCTCGCACGCTGCCCCCTGCTCCTCACACGCTGCCCCCTGCCCCTCACACGCTTCCCCCTGCACCCTGCCTCTCACACACTGCCCCCTTCACCCTGCCCCTCACATGCTGTCCCCTGCACCTCACATGCTGCCCCTCACACGCTGCCCCCTGCCCCTCACACGCTGCCCCTTGTAGTGGGGACATACCCCATTTCTGGAAGCGCATGCACGGAAGCCGCACGCAAATACACTTGCCCCTTCCATGGTGCCCCCCCTATCATTTTCTTCTGGATCCGCCCCTGCAACCACTTATGTCACTTACAACAAGCTTAGTCATTCAGCTACCTTGGTGCAACCTTTTGGCCTAAACTGGATGAAAACAATATTGTGAGCTGTGAGGTGTTCAACATTGACTGTAAAATTTAATTAGTGTAAATGAGTGTTATTGAGGTTAATAATACTACAGGAACAAAAACATGCCAAAATTCTGTAACTTTAGCTGTTTTTATGATTTTTCAATAAAAAATACAAATTGAAAACCAAAACCCGCAAGGGCAGTTTTTGCCAAACCAATTAGAGATCCAAAACTTGAAGGGGATACAGATCCAAAATAAAAACCCGCGATTTGGGCAGTTGCACTTCCCTACTCTACTGTGCCATATATTCAGGGCATTTAAAGGCTGGAGGGTACACATGTCTAGCTGTCCTGAGGATCCCCTCCATCAGGAGCATAAGTGAGACTATGGGAGTTATTCCAGTGTGTTAGCAAACCAAAAAAGTTAGCAATTGGGCAAAACCATGTTGCACTACAGGTGGGGCAGATGTAACATGTGCAGAGATATTTAGATTGTGGGTTATATTGTTTTTGTGCAGGATAAATACTGGCTGCTTAACTTTCACACTACAATTTAGATTTCCGTTTGAACACACCACACCCAGATCTAAATCTCTCTGCACATGTTACATCTGCGCCACCTGCATTGCAACATTGTTTTGCCCAATTGCTAACTTTTTTGGTTTGCTAACAAGCCCTTTGTGGGCTCCATAGCAAAATTTTAAAGGGGCTCCCAATACTTTTAGACAGAAGGAAATATAAACAATAAGAACAATGGTCACCAGCGCTAAGTTGCTTATGAAGTCAATATCACAAAATTAATCAATAAAAACCTTGGACGGTAGGTTAAGTTGAAAATATATATATATATATATTATATTTAATAGAAACATTTGCTTAAAAGCACAGATGTTTTAAGTGAATGTTTCTATTAAATATAATATATATATTTTTTCAACTTAACCTACCGTCCTAGGTTTTTATTGATTAATTTAGTGATATTGACTTCATAAGCAACTTAGCGCTGGTGACCATTGTTCTTATTGTTTATATTAATTTGGGGACTTACCACCCCCCACACCAGCAGCATTTGACAGCGCACTCATACATATTCCTTTTTAGAAGCAAAATTGTGCCTGATTCATGTTTGTAAGTAAAGCAAAGAAGCAAGCAACTGGGCAAAACCATGTTGGACTATAGGTGGAGCAGATGAAACATGTGCAGAGAGATTGAGATTTGAGAGGGGTTTGTTCAAACTGAAATCTAAATTGCAGTATAGAAATAAAGCTAACATTTGTGGGCTACATGCAGAAGCAGCCAGTATTTACCCTGCACAGAAAAATTATAAACGTATTTACTCCCCTTGCATGGCAACGTGGTTTACTTGCTTTTTATGCTTTACTTTCAAACATGAATCAGGCTCTTTGTGCTTACCTGTCATTTTTATGCCAGAAGGGCCAATGGCCAGACGTGCCATTCTGGCAGCTCGGAGGTCCGCTCTAGCAGCACCACCTTCCAGCACTATGCTTAATGGGTGGAGATTAAGAAATATGCAGCCAAGCAGTGCAGGTCACAACAAATTACGGGGGAGCAGGTTGAGTAAACAGATCCTCATCAACCCCATCAGAGAGTCATAGGTGTGACTGTGCTGCGGCAAATATTTCATGCACCGGAGTGCATATACTAGTGAACATCGCCGATGCCGCTATGCTGACTGTCTGTTGCTGTGCTCTCCATTTTCCAAACTCTGGCTGCAGTGGTGTTGATGCAGGGGGTTGCTTGCCTGGGGGTAGCCAAGCAGTGGTGTGGCTGCTGGGGGTGTTTTTCATGGGGGTAGTACTTTCTGACACCATTTTTTTTAATGCCTATGAGGTTTTTTAATGCCTACTAGTGATGAGCGGGTTCGGTTCCTCGGAATCCGAACCCCCCCCGAACTTCACCCATTTTACACGGTTCCGAGGCAGACTCGGATCCTCCTGCCTTGCTCGGTTAACCCGAGCGCGCCCGAACGTCATCATCCCGCTGTCAGATTCTCGCTAGATTCGTATTCTATATAAGGAGCCGCGCGTCGCCGCCATTTTCACTCGTGCATTGGAGATGATAGGGAGAGGATGTGCAGGGTTCTCTCAGTTTCTGTGTTCAGTGTACTGCAAATATCTGTGCTCAGTGTGCTGCAAATATCTGTGCTCAGTGTGCTTGCAAATATCTGTGCTCAGTGTGCTGAAAATATCTACGTTCTCTGCCTGAAAAATGCTGCATATCTGTGCTGCATTGTAGTATATAGTAGGAGGACAGTGCAGAATTTTGCTGACCACCAGTATATAATATATAGCAGTACGGTACAGTAGTCCACTGCTCTACCTACCTCTGTGTCGTCAAGTATACTATCCATCCATACCTGTGGTGCATTTTAGTTGTGCGCAGTATATATAGTACGAGGACAGTGCAGAATTTTGCTGACCAACAGTATATAATATATAGCAGTACGGTACAGTAGGCCACTGCTCTACCTACCTCTGTGTCGTCAAGTACACTATCCATCCATAACTGTGGTGCATTTTAGTTGTGCGCAGTATATATAGTAGGAGGACAGTGCAGAATTTTGCTGACCACCAGTATATAATATATAGCAGTACGGTACAGTAGTCCACTGCTCTACCTACCTCTGTGTCGTCAAGTATACTATCCATCCATACCTGTGGTGCATTTTAGTTGTGCGCAGTATATATAGTACGAGGACAGTGCAGAATTTTGCTGACCATCAGTATATAATATATAGCAGTACGGTACAGTAGGCCACTGCTCTACCTACCTCTGTGTCGTCAAGTATACTATCCATCCATACCTGTGGTGCATTTTAGTTGTGCGCAGTATATATAGTAGGAGGACAGTGCAGATTTTGCTGACCACCAGTATATAATATATAGCAGTACGGTACAGTAGGCCACTGCTCTACCTACCTCTGTGTAGTGATGTGCACCGGACATTTTTCGGGTTTTGTGTTTTGGATCGGTTCCGCGGCCGTGTTTTGGATTCGGACGCGTTTTGGCAAAACCTCACCGAAAATTTTTTGTCGGATTCGGGTGTGTTTTGGATTCGGGTGTTTTTTTCAAAAAACCTATAAAACAGCTTAAATCATAGAATTTGGGGGTCATTTTGATCCCATAGTATTATTAACCTCAATTACCATAATTTCCACTCATTTCCAGTCTATTCTGAACACCTCACAATATTATTTTTAGTCCTACAATTTGCACCGAGGTCGCTGGATGGCTAAGCTTTGCGACACAAGTGGCCGACACAAACACCTGGCCCATCTAGGAGTGGCACTGCAGTGTCAGGCAGGATGGCACTTCCAAAAAATAGTCCCCAAACAGCACATGATGCAAAGAAAAAAAGAGGCGCACCAAGGTCGCTGTGTGACTAAGCTAAGCGAAACAAGTGGCCGACACAAACACCTGGCCCATCTAGGAGTGGCACTGCAGTGTCAGGCAGGATGGCACTTCAAAAAATTGTCCCCAAACAGCACATGATGCGAAGAAAAAAAGAGGCGCACCAAGGTCGCTGGATGGCTAAGCTAAGCGACACAAGTGGCCGACACAAACACCTGGCCCATCTAGGAGTGGCACTGCAGTGTCAGGCAGGATGGCACTTAAAAAAAATTGTCCCCAAACAGAACATGATGCAAAGAAAAATGAAAGAAAAAAGAGGTGCAAGATGGAAGTGTACTTGGGCCCTCCCACCCACCCTTATGTTGTATAAACAGGACATGCACACTTTAACGAACCCATCATTTCAGTGAAAGGGTCTGCCACACGACTGTGACTGAAATGACTGGTTGGTTTGGGCCCCCACCAAAAAAGAAGCAATCAATCTCTCCTTGCACAAACTGGCTCTACAGAGGCAAGATGTCCACCTCATCATCATCCTCCGATTCCTCACCCCTTTCACTGTGTACATCCCCCTCCTCACAGATTATTAATTCGTCCCCACTGGAATCCACCATCTCAGGTCCCCGTGTACTTTCTGGAGGCAATTGCTGCTGGTGAATGTCTCCACGGAGGAATTGATTATAATTCATTTTGATGAACATCATCTTCTCCACATTTTCTGGAAGTAACCTCGTACGCCGATTGCTGTCAAGGTGAGCGGCTGTACTAAACACTCTTTCGGAGTACACACTGGAGGGAGGGCAACATAGGTAGAATAAAGCTAGTTTGTGCAAGGGCCTCCAAATTGCCTCTTTTTCCTGCCAGTATACGTACGGACTGTCTGACGTGCCTACTTGGATGCGGTCACTCATATAATCCTCCACCATTCTTTCAATGGTGAGAGAATCATATGCAGTGACAGTAGACGACATGTCAGTAATCGTTGGCAGGTCCTTCAGTCCGGACCAGATGTCAGCACTCGCTCCAGACTGCCCTGCATCACCGCCAGCGGGTGGGCTCGGAATTCTTAGCCTTTTCCTCGCACCCCCAGTTGCGGGAGAATGTGAAGGAGGAGCTGTTGACGGGTCACGTTCCGCTTGACTTGACAATTTTCTCACCAGCAGGTCTTTGAACCTCTGCAGACTTGTGTCTGCCGGAAAGAAAGATACAACGTAGGTTTTAAATCTAGGATCGAGCACGGTGGCCAAAATGTAGTGCTTTGATTTCAACAGATTGACCACCCGTGAATCCTGGTTAAGCGAATTAAGGGCTCCATCCACAAGTCCCACATGCCTAGCGGAATCGCTCTGTTTTAGCTCCTCCTTCAATGTCTCCAGCTTCTTCTGCAAAAGCCTGATGAGGGGAATGACCTGACTCAGGCTGGCAGTGTCTGAACTGACTTCACGTGTGGCAAGTTCAAAGGGTTGCAGAACCTTGCACAACGTTGAAATCATTCTCACTGCGCTTGAGTCAGGTGCATTCCCCCTCCTTTGCCTATATCGTGGGCAGATGTATAGGCTTGAATGGCCTTTTGCTGCTCCTCCATCCTCTGAAGCATATAGAGGGTTGAATTCCACCTCATTACCACCTCTTGCTACAGATGATGGCAGGGCAGGTTCAGGAATGTTTGGTGGTGCTCCAGTCTTCTGTACGTGGTGCCTGAATGCCGAAAGTGGCCCGCAATTCTTCGGGCCACCGACAGCATCTCTTGCACGCCCATGTCGTTTTTTAAATAATTCTGCACCACCAAATTCAATGTATGTGCAAAACATGGGACGTGCTGGAATTTGCCCAGATGTAATGCACGCACAATATTGCTGGCGTTGTCCGATGTCACAAATCACCAGGAGAGTCCAATTGGGGTAAGCCATTCTGCGATGATCTTCCTCAGTTCCCGTAAGAGGTTGTCAGCTGTGTGCCTCTTATGGAAAGCGGTGATACAAAGCGTAGCCTGCCTAGGAACGAGTTGGCGTTTGCGAGATGCTGCTACTGGTGCCGCCGCTGCTGTTCTTGCTGCGGGAGGCAATACATCTACCCAGTGGGCTGTCACAGTCATATAGTCCTGAGTCTGCCCTGCTCCACTTGTCCACATGTCCGTGGTTAAGTGGACATTGGGTACAACTGCATTTTTTAGGACACTGGTGAGTCTTTTTCTGAGGTCTGTGTACATTTTTGGTATCGCCTGCCTAGAGAAATGGAACCTAGATGGTATTTGGTACCGGGGACACAGTACCTCGATCAAGTCTATAGTTGCCTCTGAATTAACGATGGATACCGGAACCACGTTTCTCACCGCCCAGGCTGCCAAGGCCTGAGTTATCTTCTTTGCAGCAGGATGACTGCTGTGATATTTCATCTTCCTCGCAAAGGACTGTTGGACAGTCAATTGCTTACTGGAAGTAGTACAAGTGGTCTTCCGACTTCCCCTCTGGGATGACGATCGACTCCCAGCAGCAACAACAGCAGCGCCAGCAGCAGTAGGCGTTACACTCAAGGATGCATCGGAGGAATCCCAGGCAGGAGAGGACTCGTCAGACTTGACAGTGACATGGCCTGCAGGATTATTGGCTTTCCTGGGTAAGGAGGAAATTGATACTGAGGGAGTTGGTGGTGTGGTTTGCAGGAGCTTAATTACAAGAGGAAGGGATTTAGTGGTCAGTGGACTGCTTCCGCTGTCACCCAAAGTTTTTGAACTTGTCACTGACTTATGATGAATGCGCTGCAGGTGACGTATAAGGGAGGATGTTCCGAGGTGGTTAACGTCCTTACCCCTACTTATTACAGCTTGACAAAGGCAACACACGGCTTGACACCTGTTGTCCGCATTTGTGTTGAAATAATTCCACACCGAAGTGGTGATTTTTTTTGTATTTTGACCAGGCATGTCAATGGCCATATTCGTCCCACGGACAACAGGTGTCTCCCCGGGTGCCTGACTTAAACAAACCACCTCACCATCAGAATCCTCCTTGTCAATTTCCTCCCCAGCGCCAGCAACACCCATATCCTCATCCTGGTGTACTTCAACAGTGACATCTTCAATTTGACTATCAGGAACTGGACTGCGGGTGCTCCTTCCAGCACTTGCAGGGGGCGTGCAAATGGTGGAAGGCGCAAGCTCTTCCCGTCCAGTGTTGGGAAGGTCAGTCATAGCAACCGACACAATTGGACTCTACTTGGGGATTTGTGATTTAGAAGAACGCACAGTTCTTTGCTGTGCTTTTGCCAGCTTCAGTCTTTTCATTTTTCTAGCGAGAGGATGAGTGCTTCCATCCTCATGTGAAGCTAAACCACTAGCCATGAACATAGGCCAGGGCCTCAGCCGTGCCTTGCCACTCCGTGTCGTAAATGGCATATTGGCAAGTTTACGCTTCTCCTCAGACAATTTTAATTTAGATTTTTGGGTCATTTTACTGAACTTTTGTTTTTTGGATTTTACATGCTCTCTACTATGACATTGGGCATCGGCCTTGGCAGACGACGTTGATGGCATTTCATCGTCTCGGCCATGACTAGTGGCAGCAGCTTCAGCACGAGGTGGAAGTGGATCTTGATCTTTCCCTATTTTAACCTCCACATTTTTGTTCTCCATTTTTTAATGTGTGAAATTATATGCCAGTATCAATAGCAATGGCCTACTACTATTTCTCTATCGTCCTTGTGGATGCTGGGGTTCCTGAAAGGACCATGGGGAATAGCGGCTCCGCAGGAGACAGGGCACAAAAAGTAAAGCTTTCCGATCAGGTGGTGTGCACTGGCTCCTCCCCCTATGACCCTCCTCCAGACTCCAGTTAGATTTTTGTGCCCGGCCGAGAAGGGTGCAATCTAGGTGGCTCTCCTAAAGAGCTGCTTAGAGAAAGTTTAGCTTAGGTTTTTTATTTTACAGTGAGTCCTGCTGGCAACAGGATCACTGCAACGAGGGACTTAGGGGAGAAGGAGTGAACTCACCTGCGTGCAGGATGGATTGGCTTCTTGGCTACTGGACATCAGCTCCAGAGGGACGATCACAGGTACAGCCTGGATGGTCACCGGAGCCGCGCCGCCGGCCCCCTTGCAGATGCTGAAGTAAGAAGAGGTCCAGAATCGGCGGCTGAAGACTCCTGCAGTCTTCTAAAGGTAGCGCACAGCACTGCAGCTGTGCGCCATTTTCCTCTCAGCACACTTCACACGGCAGTCACTGAGGGTGCAGGGCGCTGGGAGGGGGGCGCCCTGGGAGGCAAATGAAAACCTTTTTTGGCGAAAAATACCTCACATATAGCCCCCAGAGGCTATATGGAGATATTTAACCCCTGCCAAGATTCACTAAATAGCGGGAGACGAGCCCGCCGAAAAAGGGGCGGGGCCTATCTCCTCAGCACACAGCGCCATTTTCTCTCACAGAAAGCCTGGAGAGAAGGCTCCCAGGCTCTCCCCTGCACTGCACTACAGAAACAGGGTTAAAACAGAGAGGGGGGGCACTGATTTTGGCGATATTGAGATATATATAAAGATGCTATAAGGGAAAACACTTATATAAGGTTGTCCCTATATAATTATAGCGTTTTGATGTGTGCTGGCAAACTCTCCCTCTGTCTCCCCAAAGGGCTAGTGTGGGTCCTGTCCTCTGTCAGAGCATTCCCGGTGTGTGTGCTGTGTGTCGGTACGTGTGTGTCGACATGTATGAGGACGATGTTGGTGAGGAGGCGGAGAAATTGCCTGTAATGGTGATGTCACTCTCTAGGGAGTCGACACCGGAATGGATGGCTTATTTAGGGAATTACGTGAGAATGTCAACACGCTGCAAGGTCGGTTGACGACGTGAGACGGCCGACAAACTATTAGTACCGGTCCAGGCGTCTCAGAAACACCGTCAGGGGCGTTAAAAACGCCCATTTACCTCAGTCGGTCGACACAGACACAGACACGGACACTGAATCCAGTGTCGACGGTGAATAAACAAACGTATTTCTCATTAGGGCCACACGTTAAGGGCAATGAAGGAGGTGTTGCATATTTCTGATACTACAAGTACCACAAAAAAGGGTATTATGTGGGAGTGAAAAAACTACCGGTAGTTTTTCCTGAATCAGATAAAATAAAATGAAGTGTGTGATGATGCGTGGGGTTACCCCGATAGCAAATATTGGCGTTATACCCTTTCCCGCCAGAAATTAGGGCGCGTTGGGAAACACCCCTTAGGGTGATAAGGCGCTCACACGCTTATCAAGTGGCGTTACCGTCTCCAGATACGGCCGCCCTCAAGGAGCCAGCTGATAGGAAGCTGGAAAGATATCCTAAAAAGTATATACACACATACGGTGGTTATACTGCGACCAGCGATCGCCATCAGCCTGGAGATGCAGTGCTGGGTTGGCTTGGTCGGATTCCCTGACTGAAAATATTTTATTCATATAGAGCATTTAATAGGATGCATTCTATATATATGTACGTGAGATGCACAGAGGGATATTTGCTCTCTGGCATCAAGATAAGTACGTTGTCCATATCACCCAGAAGATGTCATGGACACGACGGTGGTCAGGTGATACAGATCCCATACGGCACATGGAAGTATTGCCGTATAAAGGGAAGGAGTTAGTTGGGGTCGGTCCTTCGGACCTGGGGACCACGGCAACAGCTGGGAAATCCAACCTTTTTACCCCAAGTTACATCTCAGCTGAAAAAGACACCGTCTTTTCAGCCTCAATCCTTCCTTTCCCATGAGGGCATGCAGGCAAAAGGCCAGTCATATCTGCCCAGACATAGAGGTAAGGGAAGTAGACTGCAGCAGGCAGCCCCTTCCCAGGAAAAGAAGCCCTCCACCGCGTCTGCCAAGTCCTCAGCATGACGCTGGGGCCGTGCAAGCGGACTCAAGGTGGGGGGGTAGTCTCAAGAGTCTCAGCGCGCAGTGGGATCACTCGCAGGTTGACCCCTAGATAGTACAAGTATTATCCCAGGGGTACAGATTGGAGAGTCGAGACATCTTCTCCTCGCAGGTTTCTGAAGTCTGCTTTACCAACGGCTCCCTCCGACAGGGAGGCAGCATTGGAAACAATTCACAAGCTGTATATCCAGCAGGTGAGAATCAAAGTACCCCTCCTACAACAAGGAAAAGGGTATTATTTTTCCACACTATATTGTGGTACTGAAGCCAGACGGCTTGGTGAGACATAGTCTAAACTGAAATCTTTGAACACTTACATAAAAGGTTCAAATCGAGATGGAGTCACTCAGAGCAGTGATAGCGAACCGGAAAGAAGGGGACTATATGGTGTCCCTGGACATCAAGGATTACCTCCATGTCCAAATTTGCCCTTCTCAACAAGGGTACCTCTGGTTCGTGGTACAGAACTGTCAATATCAGTTTCAGACGATGCCGTTTGAATTATCCACGGCACCCCGGGCCTTTTACCAAGGTAATGGCCGAAAAGATGTTTCTTCAAAGAAAAAAAGGCATCTAAATTATCCCTTACTTGGACGATATCCTGAAAAGGGCAAGTTCCAGAGAACAGTTGGAGGTCGGAAGAGCACTATCTAAAGTAGTTCTACGACAGCACGACTGGATTCTAAATATTCCAAGAATCGCAGCTGTTTTCCGACGATACGTCTGCTGTTCCTAGGAATGATTCTGGGCATAGTCCAGAAAAAGGTGTTCCTCCGGGAGGAAAAAGCCAAGGAGTTATTCGACCTAGTCAGAAACCTCCTAAAACCAGGCCAAGTATCAGTGCATCAATGCACAGGAGTCCTGGGAAAAATGGTGGCTTCTTACGAAGCGATTCCATTCGGCAGATCTCAGGGGATTTGCTGGACGAATGGTCCGGATCGCATTTTCAGATGCATCAGCGGATAATCCTGTCTCCAAGGACAAGGGTGTCTCTTCTGTGGGGGCTGCAGAGTGCTCATCTTTTAGAGGGCAGCACACTCAGCATTCAGGACTGTGTTCTGGGGACCACGGATACCAGCCTGAGAGGCTGGGGAGTAGTCACACAAGGAAAAAAAAAAATTTCCAAGGAAGTGTGGTCAAGTCTGGAGACTTCTCTCCACATGAATATACTGGAGCTAAGGGCAATTTACAATGCTCTGAGCCTAGGAAGACTCCTGCTTCAAAGTCAACCGGTGCTGATCCAGTAGGACATCATCATGGCGGTCGCCCACATTATCAGACTGGGCGACACAAGAAGCAGGAGGGCAATGACAGCAAGGATTCTTCGCTGGGCGGAAAATCATGTGATAACACTGTCAGCAGTGTTCATTCCGGGAGTGGGCAACTGGGAAGATTTCCTCAGCATAAATGAATTCCACCCGGAAAAGTGGAAACTTAATCTGGAAGTTTCCACATGATTGTAAACCGTTGGGAAAGACCAAAGGTGGTTATGATGGCGTCCCACCTGAAGCGCCAGGTCAAGAGACACTCAGGCAATAGCTGGGACGCTCTGGTAACACCGTCGGTGTACCAGTCGGTGTATGTGTTCCATCCTCTGCTTTTCATACCCAATGTATTGAAAATGATTGGAAGGAGAGGAGTAAGAACTATACTCGTGGCTCCGGTTTGGCCAAGAAGGACTTGGTTCCCGGAACTTCAAGAGATACTAAGAAGGGTCTTGATTCGGCAAGAACCGTGTCTGTTCCGGGACTTACCGCAGCTGCGTTGACGCCAAGGCGGGTGAACGCCGGATCCTAAGGGAAAGAGGCATTCCGGAAGAGGTCATCCCTACCCTGGTCAGAGCCAGGAAGGAGGTGACCGCACAACATTATCACCACTTAGGTGAAAATATGTGCCAGGGTGTGAGTCCAGGAAGGCTCCACGGAAGAATTTCAACTAGGTAAATTTCTACATTTCCTGCAAACAGGAGTGTCTATGGGTCTCAAATTGGGTCCATTAAGGTTCAAATTTTGGCCTGTTGATTTTCTTCCAGAAAGAAATTGGCTTCAGTTCCTGAAGTCCAGAAGTTGTTAAGGGAGTACTGCATATACAGCCCCTTTGATGTCTCCAGTGGCACTGGGCGATCTCAACGTAGTTTTGGGATTCCTAAAAAATCACATTGGTTTAAACAACTCAAATCTGTGGATTTGATATATCTCACATGGAAAATGACCATGCTGTTGGTCCTGGCCTCGGCCAGGCGAGTGTCAGAATTGGCGGCTTTATCTCACAAAGCCATATCTGATTGTCCATTCGGACAGAGCAAAGCTGCGGACTCGTCCCCAGTTTCTCCTTAAGGTGGTGTCAGCGTTTCACCTGAACCAGCTTATTGTGGTACCTGCGGCTACTAGGGACTTGGAGGACTCCAAGTTGCTGGATGTTATCAGGGCCCTGAAAATATAGTTTCCAGGTTGGCTGGAGTCAGGAAATCTGACTTGCTGTTTATCCTGTATGCACCCAACAATGCTGGGTGCTTCTGCTTCTAAGCAGTCGATTGCTCGTGGGATTGGTAGCACAATTCAACTTGCACATTCTGTGGCAGGCCTGCCACAGCCTAAATCTGTTAAGGCCCATTCCACAAGGAAGGTGGGCTCATCTTGGGCGGCTGCCCGAGGGGTCTCGGCATTACAACTTTGCCGAGCAGCTACGTGGTCGGGGGAGAACACGTTTGTAAAATTCTACAAATTTGATACCCTGGCAAAAGAGGACCTGGAGTTCTCTCATTCGGTGCTGCAGAGTCATCCGCACTCTCCCGCCCGTTTGGGAGCTTTGGTATAATCCCCATGGTCCTTTCAGGAACCCCAGCATCCACAAGGACGATAGAGAAAATAAGAATTTACTTACCGATAATTCTATTTCTCGGAGTCCGTAGTGGATGCTGGGCGCCCATCCCAAGTGCGGATTATCTGCAATACTTGTACATAGTTATTGCTAACTAAATCGGGTTATTGTTGTTGTGAGCCATCTTTTCAGAGGCTCCGCTGTTATCATACTGTTAACTGGGTTCAGATCACAGGTTGTACAGTGTGATTGGTGTGGCTGGTATGAGTCTTACCCGGGATTCATAATTCCTCCCTTATTGTGTACGCTCGTCCGGGCACAGTACCTAACTGGAGTCTGGAGGAGGGTCATAGGGGGAGGAGCCAGTGCACACCACCTGATCGGAAAGCTTTACTTTTTGTGCCCTGTCTCCTGCGGAGCCGCTATTCCCCATGGTCCTTTCAGGAACCCCAGCATCCACTACGGACTCCGAGAAATAGAATTATCGGTAAGTAAATTCTTATTATTTACTGCGCACAACTGAAATGCACCACAGGTATGGCTGGATAGTATACTTGACGACACAGAGGTAGATACAGCAGTGGCCTACCGTACTGCTATATATAGTATACTGGTGGTCACTGTGTCAGCAAACTGCAAAACTAAAATTCACCACAGGTATAGAATGTAGATGGATAGTATACTTAATGGATGACGACACAGAGGTAGGTACAGCAGTGGCCTACCGTACTGCTATATATAGTATACTGGTGGTCACTGTGTCAGCAAACTGCAAAACTAAAGTGCACCACAGGTATAGAATGTAGATGGATAGTATACTTAATGGATGACGACACAGAGGTAGGTACAGCAGTGGCCTACCGTACTGCTATATATAGTATACTGGTGGTCACTGTGTCAGCAAACTGCAAAACTAAAATGCACCACAGGTATAGAATGTAGATGGATAGTATACTTAATGAATGACGACACAGAGGTAGGTACAGCAGTAGCCTACCGTACTGCTATATATAGTATACTGGTGGTCACTGTGTCAGCAAACTGCAAAACTAAAATGCACCACAGGTATAGAATGTAGATGGATAGTATACTTAATGGATGACGACACAGAGGTAGGTACAGCAGTGGCCTACCGTACTGCTATATATAGTATACTGGTGGTCACTGTGTCAGCAAACTGCAAAACTAAAATGCACCACAGGTATAGAATGTAGATGGATAGTATACTTAATGGATGATGACACAGAGGTAGGTACAGCAGTGGCCTACCGTACTGCTATATATAGTATACTGGTGGTCACTGTGTCAGCAAACTGCAAAACTAAAATGCACCACAGGTATAGAATGTAGATGGATAGTATACTTAATGGATGACGACACAGAGGTAGGTACAGCAGTGGCCTACCGTACTGCTATATATAGTATACTGGTGGTCACTGTGTCAGCAAACTGCAAAACTAAAATGCACCACAGGTATAGAATGTAGATGGATAGTATACTTAATGGATGACGACACAGAGGTAGGTACAGCAGTGGCCTACCGTACTGCTATATATAGTATACTGGTGGTCACTGTGTCAGCAAACTGCAAAACTAAAATGCACCACAGGTATAGAATGTAGATGGATAGTATACTTAATGAATGATGACACAGAGGTAGGTACAGCAGTGGCCTACCGTACTGCTATATATAGTATACTGGTGGTCACTGTGTCAGCAAACTGCAAAACTAAAATGCACCACAGGTATAGAATGTAGATGGATAGTATACTTAATGAATGACGACACAGAGGTAGGTACAGCAGTGGCCTACCGTACTGCTATATATAGTATACTGGTGGTCACTGTGTCAGCAAACTGCAAAACTAAAATGCACCACAGGTATAGAATGTAGATGGATAGTATACTTAATGAATGACGACACAGAGGTAGGTACATCAGTGGCCTACCGTACTGCTATATATAGTATACTGGTGGTCACTGTGTCAGCAAAACTCTGCACCGTGCTCCTCCTATATAATATTAATTATACTGGTGGTCCCCAGTCCCCACAATAAAGCAGCACACTGAGCACAGATATGGAGTGTTTTTCAGGCAGACAACGTATACTGGTGGTCACTGTCAGCAAAACTCTGCACTGTACTCCTGCTATATAATACAGCTGCTCCCCAGTCCCCACAATTAAGCAGTGTGAGCACAGATATATTATGCAGCACACTGAGCACAGATATGGTATGGAGCGTTTTTTTCAGGCAGAGAACAGATAAAAACTGGTGGTCACTTATCAGCAAAACTCTGCACTGTACTCCTCCTAACAGCTGCTCCCCAGTCCTCCCCACAATTAAGCAATAAAGCAATCAAGTTCAACAATAAACGGAGAGGACGCCAGCCACGTCCTCTCCCTATCATCTCCAATGCACGAGTGAAAATGGCGGCGCCGCGCGGCTGCTTATATAGAATCCGAATCTCGAGAGAATCCGACAGCGGGTTGATGACGTTCGGGCGCGCTCGGGTTAGCCGGGCAAGGCGGGAAGGTTCGAACCTGCCTCGGACCCGTGTAAAATGGGTGAAGTTGGGGGGGGTTCGGTTTCCGAGAAACCGAAACCGCTCATCTCTACCTCTGTGTCATCAAGTATACTATCCATTCATACCTGTGGTGCATTTTAGTTGTGCGCAGTATATATAGTAGGAGGACAGTGCAGAATTTTGCTGACCACCAGTATATAATATATACCAGTACGGTACAGTAGGCCACTGCTCTACCTACCTCTGTGTCGTCAAGTAAACTATCCATCCATACCTGTGCTGCATTTTAGTTGTGCGCAGTACATAGTAGGAGGGGACAGTGCAGAATGTTGCATCATGTGCTGTTTGGGGACTATTTTTTGAAGTGCCATCCTGTCTGACACTGCAGTGCCACTCCTAGATGGGCCAGGTGTTTGTGTCGGTCACTTGGGTCGCTTAGCTTAGTCATCCAGCGACCTCGGTGCAAATTTTAGGACTAAAAATAACATTGTGAGGTGTTCAGAATAGACTGGAAATGAGTGGAAATTTTGGTTATTGAGGTTAGTAATACTATGGGATCAAAATGACCCCCAAATTCTATGATTTAAGCTGTTTTTGAGGGTTTTTTGTAATAAAACACCCGAATCCAAAACACACCAGAATTCGACAAAAAATTTTCAGGGAGGTTTTGCCAAAACGCGTCCGAATCCAAAACACGGCCGCGGAACCGAATCCAAAACCAAAACACAAAACACGAAAAATTTCTGGTGCACATCACTAGTGATTGCTGGGAGGTTGTGCAGAGCAGTGGCGTGGCTATGTGAGGGGGCACACCATTTTACCTCAGACATCCAACTGTGGTCATTTTGTGGAAAATAGTGTTTAACTATGTAGCTGCAGTAGCTGCTTAACACAAAGAGCAGCACTCCTCTCTCCATTATAAGAATCTTGCACATTTCTCCTGGGCCATATAATTTTGTCCAAATGCTATTTTACTATATTATTATTATTATTATTATTATTATTATTATTATTATTATATCCAGTGGGTCTAATGGAATAATGTGTTAGGGTCATTAATGTGTGTGGCATCATGTATAAGTTGCACTACTAATGCATGGCAAAATGCATTATAAAGGGAACTACTACAGCGTGGCATAATATGTTTTTAGAGACACTACTACTGTGTGGCATAATGTATATAAGGGGCACTACTACTGTGTGGCTTAATGTGTATACGGGGTACTGGTGGGTGGCATAAATTAATGGGCACTACTGTGTGACATAACGTGAATAAGTGGCACTGCTACGTAACATAACGTGATTAATGACACCACTGTGTGATGGGAAGTGGTTAAAATATCACTAGTCGGGAACCGGCGGTCACAATGCCGATGCCGGAATCTGGACTAGTGGTGAAATGTCGCCGCCAGAATACCGGCCACCGTGCCCGCAGCGTGGCGAATGCTGCAAACCTGCAAGGGGCTTTCTAGCACTTGCCTCGCTGCCAGGATACTGGTGGCCAGGATGCCACTGTCGGTAGACTGACCGCCAGCATCCCGGCTGCCGGTAATTCATACTGAACCCTGTGTGACATACATGAATAAGAGGCAATACTGTGCAGTGTAATGTAACTAAGGTTGCACTACTTTGTGGCATAATTTGAATTGGGGGTACTATTGTGTGTCCATGCTCCTTCCCAGTGAGAACATGAACATTTTTTCTGCTTAAACTATGATGGAGGCACCAATGCCTTTATGTGCACAAGCTGGGATTGTGGTAAGGATATCAGCAATTGTGTTCCCGGCAGTCGGAACACCAATGCCGGAATTCTGATACCTGTCAGAATGCTGACGCTAGAATCCCGACAGGGTCAGGAGACTGACGCCGGAATCCCGACAGCCGGCATCTTGAACATAAGTATACATAGCGAGCAGGTTCAGGTTAGGGCTGGTGGAAGTGAAGTTAGGTTTAGGCGCCACCTGGGGGTTAGGGTTAGGCTGCATGGGTGAGGTTAGGGTTAGGCTGCGAGTAGGCGAGGTTAGGGTCAGGCACCACGGGAAGGAGGTTAGGTTGAGGCAGTGCTTAAAGTGGTCCTAGAGAGGTTGTGGAACTCAGACCCCCCTGGTGCCCATGTAGTAAAGGGATTGCGTCAAAAAGGGACATGGTCTCACAAAGAAAGGGCGTGGTCATGTAATAGTATCCCTAATTAAAATTATGCCACACAGTAGCACAATCTTACTCACATTACACCACGTAGTAGTGTCCCTTAGTCATGTTATGACACACATTAGTGCCCCTTATACACAAAGCCCAGAGTAGTAGCACCCCTAATTAGAGATGAGCGCCTGAAATTTTTCGGGTTTTGTGTTTTGGTTTTGGGTTCGGTTCCGCGGCCGTGTTTTGGGTTCGACCGCGTTTTGGCAAAACCTCACCGAATTTTTTTTGTCGGATTCGGGTGTGTTTTGGATTCGGGTGGTTTTTTCAAAAAACCCTAAAAAACATCTTAAAACATTGAATTTGGGGGTCATTTTGATCCCATAGTATTATTAACCTCAATAACCATAATTAACACTCATTTTCAGTCTATTCTGAACACCTTACACCTCACAATATTATTTTTAGTCCTAAAATTTGCACCGAGGTCGCTGGATGACTAAGCTCAGCGACCCTAGTGGCCGACACAAACACCGGGCCCATCTAGGAGTGGCACTGCAGTGTCACGCAGGATGTCCCTTCCAAAAAACCCTCCCCAAACAGCACATGACGCAAAGAAAAAAAGAGGCGCAATGAGGTAGCTGTGTGAGTAAGATTAGCGACCCTAGTGGCCGACACAAACACCGGGCCCATCTAGGAGTGGCACTGCAGTGTCACGCAGGATGTCCCTTCCAAAAAACCCTCCCCAAACAGCACATGACGCAAAGAAAAAAAGAGGCGCAATGAGGTAGCTGACTGTGTGAGAAAGATAAGCGACCCTAGTGGCCGACACAAACACCGGGCCCATCTAGGAGTGGCACTGCAGTGTCACGCAGGATGTCCCTTCCAAAAAACCCTCCCCAAACAGCACATGACGCAAAGAAAAATAAAAGAAAAAAGAGGTGCAAGATGGAATTGTCCTTGGGCCCTTCCCACCCACCCTTATGTTGTATAAACAAAACAGGACATGCACACTTTAACCAACCCATCATTTCAGTGACAGGGTCTGCCACACGACTGTGACTGAAATGACGGGTTGGTTTGGACCCCCACCAAAAAAGAAGCAATTAATCTCTCCTTGCACAAACTGGCTCTACAGAGGCAAGATGTCCACCTCATCATCATCCTCCGATATATCACCGTGTACATCCCCCTCCTCACAGATTATCAATTCGTCCCCACTGGAATCCACCATGTCAGCTCCCTGTGTACTTTGTGGAGGCAATTGCTGCTGGTCAATGTCTCCGCGGAGGAATTGATTATAATTCATTTTAATGAACATCGTCTTCTCCACATTTTCTGGATGTAACCTCGTACGCCGATTGCTGACAAGGTGAGCGGCGGCACTAAACACTCTTTCGGAGTACACACTTGTGGGAGGGCAACTTAGGTAGAATAAAGCCAGTTTGTGCAAGGGCCTCCAAATTGCCTCTTTTTCCTGCCAGTATAAGTACGGACTGTGTGACGTGCCTACTTGGATGCGGTCACTCATATAATCCTCCACCATTCTATCAATGGTGAGAGAATCATATGCAGTGACAGTAGACGACATGTCCGTAATGGTTGTCAGGTCCTTCAGTCCGGACCAGATGTCAGCATCAGCAGTCGCTCCAGACTGCCCTGCATCACCGCCAGCGGGTGGGCTCGGAATTCGGATTTGGGATTTCGAAGAATGCACAGTTCTTTGCTGTGCTGCTTTTGCCAGCTTGAGTCTTTTCATTTTTCTAGCGAGAGGCTGAGTGCTTCCATCCTCATGTGAAGCTGAACCACTAGCCATGAACATAGGCCAGGGCCTCAGCCGTTCCTTGCCACTCCGTGTGGTAAATGGCATATTGGCAAGTTTACGCTTCTCCTCCGACAATTTTATTTTAGGTTTTGGAGTCCTTTTTTTTCTGATATTTGGTGTTTTGGATTTGACATGCTCTGTACTATGACATTGGGCATCGGCCTTGGCAGACGACGTTGCTGGCATTTCATCGTCTCGGCCATGACTAGTGGCAGCAGCTTCAGCACGAGGTGGAAGTGGATCTTGATCTTTCCCTAATTTTGGAACCTCAACTTTTTTGTTCTCCATATTTTATAGGCAGAACTAAAAGGCACCTCAGGTAAACAATGGAGATGGATGGATTGGATACTAGTATACAATTATGGACGGACTGCCACGGTTAGGTGGTATAAAAAAACCACGGTTAGGTGGTATATAATACAATTATGGATGGACGGACTGCCTGCCGAGTTCCGACACAGAGGTAGCCACAGCCGTGAACTACCGCACTGTACACTGGTTGATAAAGAGATAGTAGTATACTCGTAACAACTAGTATGACACTATGACGACGGTATAAAGAATGAAAAAAAAACCACGGTTAGGTGGTATATATTATAATAATAATACAATTATGGATGGACGGACTGCCTGCCGACTGCCGACACAGAGGTAGCCACAGCCGTGAACTACCGCACTGTACACTGGTTGATAAAGAGATAGTAGTATACTCGTAACAACTAGTATGACACTATGACGACGGTATAAAGAATGAAAAAAAAACCACGGTTAGGTGGTATATATTATAATAATAATAATACAATTATGGATGGACGGACTGCCTGCCGACTGCCGACACAGAGGTAGCCACAGCCGTGAACTACCGCACTGTACACTGGTTGATAAAGAGATAGTAGTATACTCGTAACAACTAGTATGACACTATGACGACGGTATAAAGAATGAAAAAAAAACCACGGTTAGGTGGTATATATTATAATAATAATACAATTATGGATGGACGGACTGCCTGCCGACTGCCGACACAGAGGTAGCCACAGCCGTGAACTACCGCACTGTACACTGGTTGATAAAGAGATAGTAGTATACTCGTAACAACTAGTATGACACTATGACGACGGTATAAAGAAAGAAAAAAAAAATACCACAGTTAGGTGGTATATATTATAATAATAATACAATTATGGATGGACGGACTGCCTGCCGACTGCCGACACAGAGGTAGCCACAGCCGTGAACTACCGCACTGTACACTGGTTGATAAAGAGATAGTAGTATACTCGTAACAACTAGTATGACACTATGACGGTATAAAGAATGAAAAAAAAACCACGGTTAGGTGGTATATATTATAATAATAATACAATTATGGATGGACGGACTGCCTGCCGACTGCCGACACAGAGGTAGCCACAGCCGTGAACTACCGCACTGTACACTGGTTGATAAAGAGATAGTAGTATACTCGTAACAACTAGTATGACACTATGACGACGGTATAAAGAATGAAAAAAAAACCACGGTTAGGTGGTATATATTATAATAATAATACAATTATGGATGGACGGACTGCCTGCCGACTGCCAACACAGAGGTAGCCACAGCCGTGAACTACCGCACTGTACACTGGTTGATAAAGAGATAGTAGTATACTCGTAACAACTAGTATGACACTATGACGACGGTATAAAGAATGAAAAAAAAACCACGGTTAGGTGGTATATATTATAATAATAATACAATTATGGCTGGACGGACTGCCTGCCGACTGCCGACACAGAGGTAGCCACAGCCGTGAACTACCGCACTGTACACTGGTTGATAAAGAGATAGTAGTATACTCGTAACAACTAGTATGACACTATGACGACGGTATAAAGAATGAAAAAAAAACCACGGTTAGGTGGTATATATTATAATAATAATACAATTATGGATGGACGGACTGCCTGCCGACTGCCGACACAGAGGTAGCCACAGCCGTGAACTACCGCACTGTACACTGGTTGATAAAGAGATAGTAGTATACTCGTAACAACTAGTATGACACTATGACGACGGTATAAAGAATGAAAAAAAAACCACGGTTAGGTGGTATATATTATAATAATAATACAATTATGGATGGACGGACTGCCTGCCGACTGCCGACACAGAGGTAGCCACAGCCGTGAACTACCGCACTGTACACTGGTTGATAAAGAGATAGTAGTATACTCGTAACAACTAGTATGACACTATGACGACGGTATAAAGAATGAAAAAAAAACCACGGTTAGGTGGTATATATTATAATAATAATACAATTATGGATGGACGGACTGCCTGCCGACTGCCGACACAGAGGTAGCCACAGCCGTGAACTACCGCACTGTACACTGGTTGATAAAGAGATAGTAGTATACTCGTAACAACTAGTATGACACTATGACGACGGTATAAAGAAAGAAAAAAAAATACCACGGTTAGGTGGTATATATTGTAATACAATTATGGATGGACGGACTGCCTGCCGAGTTCCGACTGCCGACACAGAGGTAGCCACAGCCGTGAACTACCGCACTGTACTGTGTCTGCTGCTAATATAGACTGGTTGATAAAGAGATAGTATACAATACATACAACAATATACTACTATACTGGTGGTCAGGCACTGGTCACCACTAGTCACACTGGCAGTGGCACTCCTGCAGCAAAAGTGTGCACTGTTTAATTTTAAATTAATATAATATTATGTACTCCTGGGGGCTCCTGCTATAACAACCTGCAGTGCTCCCCAGTCTCCCCCACAATTATTATAAGCTTTGCCTTTTATACATTGATGTGCAGCACACTGGGCTGAGCTGAGTGCACACAGACTGAGTCACACTGTGTGACTGGCTGCTGCTGTGTATCGTTTTTTTTCAGGCAGAGAACGGATATAGCAGAGAACGGATATATTATATTAAAATAAATAAAAGTTAACTAACAACAACTGCACTGGTCACTGTGGTAAACTCTGTCTGACTCTGCACAATCTCTCTCTCTCTTCTAATCTAATTTCTAATGGAGAGGACGCCAGCCACGTCCTCTCCCTATCAATCTCAATGCACGTGTGAAAATGGCGGCGACGCGCGGCTCCTTATATAGAATCCGAGTCTCGCGAGAATCCGACAGCGTCATGATGACGTTCGGGCGCGCTCGGGTTAACCGAGCAAGGCGGGAGGATCCGAGTCTGCTCGGACCCGTGAAAAAAACATGAAGTTCGTGCGGGTTCGGTTTCAGAGAAACCGAACCCGCTCATCTCTACCCCTAATACACATAATGCCCACAGTAGTCGCACCCCTAATACACATAATGACCACTGCAGTAGCACCACTTATACAATGCCCACAGTAATAGTACCCCTTATGCAATGTCCACTGTAGTGGTAGTGCCCCCAGTAGTAGTGCCCCTTATGTCCCCATGAGTGATGCCCCTTATGAAGTGCCCCCTATACAGTGCCATCATTAGTAGTGCCCCCAGTAGTAATGCCCTTAGTGGGAATGCCCCTGTGTAGTATTGCCCCCAGTAGTAATGCCCCTATAGTAGTGCCACCTATAGTAATGCCCCCAGTCATTTATCCCCCTGTAATTAAGCCCCCTGTAGTTATGCCCTCAGTAGTTATGCCCCCAGTAGTTTAGCCCCCAGTAGTTATAGCCCCTGTAGTTATACCCCTGCAGTTATAGCCCCCCTTTAGTTTAGTCCCTCAGTGGTAATGCCCCCAGTAGTTTAGCCCCCCCCCCCGTAGTTATGCCCCCCAGTAGTTTAGCCACCCTGTAGCTTAGCCCACCTGTAGTTATGCCCCCTATAATATAGCCCCTGCAGTTATGTCCCCATTAGTTTAGCCCTCCCCCCCCCCCCGTAGTTTAGCCCCCTCTGGTAATGCCCCCTGTATAAGCCGCTTACCCAAACACCAAAAAAACAACAACAAAACAATACTTACCAAGCCCCGCCCCTGCTTCCACACCGCTGCCCTCCGTCTGCCGCTTGCTCCTCCGAACTATGGGAGAGACGTCTCCCATAGCGCACCACACACTGCCAGAGCTGGAAGTTGGAGCTCAGTAATGAGCTTCTGCCTCTAGCTGCTGCTGTGGAGAGGGAGCCGGGCGCCTGCTGGTAACACAATTTCAGCAGGCGCCTGGCATCTCCCTGCGGCGCCGGGCACACATCGAGTTAGGTGAGCTGGAGGAGGCGGAACTGCGTCCATCTCCAAATAGCTCACTTTAACCTTTGGGTTTAGGCACTAAGGGGGGAGGGTTAGGGTTAGGCTGCGTTATCCTGTCGGGATTTTAAAGATCGGGATGCCACTGTGTCGGTATCGTGACCACCAGCATCGTGGTCGCTGGTCACACATACCGAAACCCAAAAGCCACCAAAATGTGTTGCTTTGGTGTGCACAGATGTGTCCTCATCTCTGTTCAGCACCCTGCCCTAAAACTCACACTATAGATTTATATCCTTGCAATTGAACATTTTGAATTTAGTCTACATTGGCAATTTTTAATATCTAATACAGTAACAAAAACAGACACAGGAAGGTTTAGAATAGAAAATATAGGTTTACTCTGCCCTAAGGAGCTTACACTCTGTGGTGGTAGATGGAAATGGAAATAGAAAATGACAGAATTGAATGCTGGAATTAGTGTATAATACCACAGACAGAGTGCAGGAAAGGTTCACAATGCAAACGCAATCTATTGACAGTAAGTATATGTATTTTGATATTTTATTCAATCATGTAGTTATGTATTGTTAGTTTCTGAAGAAATATTTGCACAGGGTTTGACATGCTTTTCATTTGTTAGTAAAAATCAAGCTAATAAATGAGGGGGAAAAGTGAGCTGGTTTTTCAGGCAGAGCTTTAATCAAGAACAAAGTTTTATTCCCAACGTTTGCACTTTGAAGGGCGTAGTGCAATTTCCAGCTGTGTTCGCTGTCCTCCCCCCAGGTGTGGCTCAGTGCGTGTTCCTGAAAGCTATTGTAAGGCCGAATGAAACTGAAAAGATTCTATATGAATGCACAATATCATTTTGTAATCATGTTGCATGATAAGACGTGAATGCTAAAGGGTCGTTAAAAACACAACAAGCATCTAAAGTTCAAAGCTCCCTTCACGGGAAATAAAAAAGGGCCTATTTAACTCAGGACTAATCACCCGCAAGCTCCTTCCTTGTGGTTCCAACCAGGCAAGGGCAGGGAGAGAAGCTAGGGACCTCTTTATTGTATCAATCAATGCTTTGAAGTTGAGGGAGACAAAAGGGAATGTTCCATGCCGGTGTGCTGGTGACATTAGCACCTGCTACAGCTTTCATCTGCTTTTCCCTGGTGCTCCATGAGCTCTGAGCTGTAATTACACTATTTACCTTCATGGTTAGGAGACATCATTACAAGGGAAGACCCATGTGCTCTGATTTGTGTGCAGGGAATTGTTGCGCCATAAGGAGGAGTGTGCTGAAATGTATGTGGACATTCTTTGAGGCACTCATCAACATTAGACACATTTCACAAATGATGGAGGGTTGTTTAATCTGTAAAATATGCAGAAATTGTGTCTGCTTACCTGAGGGAGGTTGGATCAATACACTGGGGGTGGGGACACTTATAATGCTTAAGGGAAATGCTCAGTTGGTCTACAGGGTATGTTCTCTCAAATTATTCTTAATTTTCCTTCTTTGTCAATAAGCTGTGTTGTTTAAGTGACCAGCGCACTTTGTAGTGTGCCTTCCCACTCAGGACCCTAACTATGGCTGTGCAGAGGGGCAACAGGTAATATATTACTTTTGCTTAATTTGGTCAAAGTTGAATGCAAGTGGGTGGTACTGTAGCTTTCTTTCTAGCCCGAGGTATTAAGATTCATAGTTATGACTCTGCCCTGATGTATCACACTGTAGGGCAATTTTATAGTACAGTATTGACAGAATTTTATAGAAAGGATGTTATCCTGAGTAGTAGATACCCAATCCCGCCTCAGTGGCACCCATCAGTGCATAACATAGAAGAACTAAATAGAAGTCGGCAGGTGGTAGAGCAGCAGAGCTAAATGGAGCCATGAACAATTCCCATAGCCTCTATATATAGTACATGTCTCTGTTTTTGGTGATGGAAACATTAAAGCAAAAGAAGTGTTCAGTTATCCTGGTTTATCACATCACATCCTAGTGATGCAGAATCTATGGCTCATTCACACATTGGGGCTAATTCAGGTCCCGTTTCCAGGGAGGAGACGGAGCATTGCGGGGGTGGGGCTACCCGAACTGTGGGCGGTGTGGCGCGAACGGGGGCGTAGTCGTGGCTGATGTGTGACGTCACACGCAGCCACCGCAACAGGCAAAATGGCGCCGGGACTCCTGGAGTCATCTTTAGTTTCTGCTGTCAAGCAGAAATTGCGATCGCTTCATAATTTCTGCTTGTCGAAGGGGGTAAGGCGCCAGTCAGTATGCTGGGCGGCCTTGCCCAGCGCTGGACGGCCCCCAGCATGCGAGCAAAAGGATATCAAATGCTGCTGATTAGCAGAATTTGCTAACCATACTGAATTAGCCCCATTATGCGCTTTTTCTTACCTACCATACATTACTGTGTGCTACAATGACAGATTGTACTATATGAAGTTGCATGCAATACAGATTTAAAAAGGCATTGTTGAAACATGAAACATGCCTATACAGCAAATGATTATTTGTGTTTTACCCATTTACCAGACATGTGGGTATGAGCGCTAGTAAAAGATATCAAAGTCACAGCCCCCATGCAGCAAAGGGCTGAGATCATGTTTTTCACATGTACAGTATGAATAGATGGCACATGCAATTTTTAAATGTTTGATTTATTTTAGTTTTCATTCATTATAGCAAAAGCACATAAATATCGTTTGCTTTAATGTGACATTTTTAAACAAGATAATACATAAAATTCTCCAGACTTTGAAGCCTTGCACACAGAAAATATAAATACTTTAAATTCCACAGCGAAAGCTCAATAACAAAGTACAGTATGATCATTTTTCATAAGTTCCTTTTATCCTTTCTACTTTTGATATGATATGATTGCTAGTCCCGATGGCAAAACTTTAATGGCTCCTAAGTGATTTAGTAAAAATCATAATATTGTCATTATATGCTCACGTCATACATAAAAGTAACAACTTTAAATGTTATATCGGGTTCACTACGGTATGACGGCGGTCGGGGTCCCGGCGACCAGCATACCGGCGCCGGGAGCCCGACCACCGGCTTACCGACAGTGTGGCGAGCACAAATGAGCCCCTTGCGGGCACGGTGGCACGCTACGCGCGCCACGCTATTTTATTCTCCCTCCAGGGGGGTCGTGGACCCCCACGAGGGAGAATAAGTTCGGTATGCCGGCTGTCGGGATCCCGGCGCCGGTATACTGTGCGCCAGGATCCCGACAGCCGGCATACTGAAGACCACCCGTTATATCCTTGGATGTTTCTTTCAGTCAGGAATTTATCAAATCCATTTTTAAACATATTGATTGAGTCCACCATTACTACCTTCTCAGGCAGAGAATTCCAAATGCTTACAGCCCTTATATCTTCTCTCTCTCTCTCTCTCTCTCTCTCTCTCACTCTCTCTCTCTCTCTCACTCTCTCTCTCTCTCTCTCTCTCTCTATATATATATATATATATATATATATACACACACACACACACATGCGATAGGTAGCACACTCTGATTACTCCCCCCCCCAAAAAAAAATAAAAAATAAAATAAATTACAGTATTTAATGTGCTGCTGTCTCAGACAGGTAATGATTGGCTGCAGTCACAGCCAGGTAGTGATTGGCTACTGTCATAGGCAGGTAGTGATTGGCAGCAGTTACAGGCATGTAGTGATTGGCTATTGAGCGTGTCACCAGGACCCACTTGTTTTATAAAAGTGAGTCCTTGAACCTAATTTCTTAGTAAAATATGCGCTTTGGTATGTAAGTGCAATCCCTATACACACACACACACACACACACACACACACACACACACACACACACTGTACAAATGTGGTGAGTAAAGAGCCTTTTAATAACATTTGACGCTGACACGATGTGGCATTTTTGTGTTAACATTTTGTTACCTATGAAGTTGGGCAGTGCTGGGTGGAGAACACAGAGGTTGGAGTTGGCAGAGGGCAGTGAATGGCCAGAGAAAACAGGTTGCGATAGCAGAGGGTAGTGCGTGGGCTGGAGAACACAGAGGTTGGGATGGGCAGGGGGCAGTGAGTGGGCTGGAGAACACAGTGGTTGGGGTAGGCAGAGGGCAGTGCATCGGCTAGAGGACACAGAGGCTGGGTGTGGCTAGAGAGCAGTGCATCGGCTGGAGGACACAGAGGTTCGGGTGGGCAGAGGGCAGTGTGTGGGCGGGAGAACAGAGGTGGTTGGGGTGGGTAAAGGACAGTGTGTGGGCTGGAGAACACAGAGGTTGGGGTGGGTAGAGGGCAGAGAGTGGGCTGGAGAACACAGAGGTTGGGTTAAGTAAAGTGCAGGGCATCAGCTGGAGAACACAGAAGCTGGAGTGGGTAGAGAGTAGTTCGTCAGCTGGAGGACACAGAGGTTGGGGTGGGCAGAGAGTAGTGCGTGGGCTGGAGAACAGAGGTGGTTGAGGTGGGCAGAGGGCAGTATGTGGGCTGGAGAACACAGAGTTTGGGTTGAGCAAAGTGCAGTGCGTCAGCTGGAGAATGTAGAGGTTGGGGTGGGCAGAGGGCAGTGCTTGCTCTGAAGGACACAGAGGTTGGGGTGGGTAGAGGGCAGTGAGTGGGCTGGAGAACACAGAGGTTGGGATGGGTAGAGGGCAGTGTGTGGGCTTGAGAACACAGAGGTTGGGATGGGTAGAGTGCAGTGCATCAGCTGGAGAACACAGGTCGGGGTGGGTATAGGGCAGTGCTGGACTGGAGGACACAGAGGTTGGGATGGGTAGAGACAGAGCCGGTTTAAGGAGGGGGTCCCGGGGATACGTTCCCCAGGCCTCCCTTTCCAAAAGGGCCCCCTGCCACACCACAGATCGGATCCTTCTTCAATCCGATCTGCGGTGCTGCGCTCACGAGCCCCGGCTCCCCGCTGCCCTGTCCCTCCTCCTCCTTCAGTTCAGCGTGCGGTGCACCAATGACGGAGCCGCATGCTTGCTGAGCCAGACAGCAATTGGACAACTGAGCCGTCGCTCAGCTGCGCTGACTACAGCTCTAAGAAGAGTGCTCTAACAGCTGTAGTCAGGGCAGCTGAGCGACGGCTCAGCTGTCCAATTGTTGTCCGGCTCAGCAAGCATGCGGCTCCGTCATTGGCACGCCGCACGCTGAACTGAAGGAGGAGGGATTCTTAGCGATATATTATTATTTTAGTTTTTTAGTCCATGGGGGCCCCCCTGCTCTTTAGTACCCCAGGCCTCCCGGGGCCTTAATCCGGCTCTGGGTAGAGAGCAGTGCATGGGCTAAAGAACACAGAGGTTGGGATGGGTAGAGGGCAGTGTGTGGGCTGGAGAACACATATTGGGGTGGGTATAGGGCAGTACGTTAGCTGGAGAACACAGAGATTGGGGTGGGTAGAGGGCAGTGCGTCAGCTGGAGGACACAGAGGTTACAGAAGTCCAACTTTTTGGACATCTGAAAACAAACCCGCTAATAAATCCCTGAATGAGAGAGCAGTGAGGGAGAGAGGAGGAAGTACCTGTGTGTAGAAGCTGTATCAGCGTAGGCAGTACAGTATAAGGACTAAGGAGATCCCAATTTAACAACGCAGTCAGTGCTGGTTGAATGCTGTGTCACAGCAGTGTTGTTCAGTGCAGTATGGAAATAGAGGGTGCATATGTGTTTCCCACCAGCGCCGACAAAATGTGTGTAAGGATGTGAACAGATGGACGCTATGTCCAGGGCCCGTTCAACACATACTTGCCTACCTGACCCTCTCCATGAGGGAGAAAATGCTCTGTTCCTGGACTTTCCTGGTAATGTATGATTGCCATCACCAGGTAGGCAAGTATGGTTCAACACCTTGCGGAGCTCATGGTGAAAGTTTCCTCTGGCACCTCTCCCACTATACAAAACAGGGGCAGTGCACAACACATCTCACACACAGTATATGCATCACACCTAAACCAACTCAGACCATACTTGCCTACCTGACCCTCTCCATGAGGGAGAACATGCTCTGTTCCTGGACTTTCCTGGTAATGTATGATTGCCATCACCTGTGGTGAAACACCTTTCTTATCAATTAACTAGCTCACCACAGGTGATGGCAATTATACATTACCAGGAAAGTCCAGGAACAGAGCATTTTCTCCCTCATGGAGAGGGTCAGGTAGGCAAGTATGACTCAGACAGTGCATGGAGAGAGCCCAGGTGATATTACTATGGTACAGGAATACAAATCCAACTTCTTTCTGCCAAAGTTCCACCAATAACACCATAACTAGTTCTAGGGCAGCACACTACCACATGTGTATGACTGTGTGTATATAAGGGGCTATTTAGAGTTGTTAGCAAGCCAAAAAAGCTCACTAATGAGCAAAACCATGTTGCACTGCAGGTGATGCAGATGTAACATGTGCAGAGAGAGTTAGATTTGGGTGGGGTGTGGTCAAACTGAAATCTAAATTGCAGTGTAAAAATAAAGCAGACAGTATTTACCATACACAGAAACAATATATCTCGCCCAAATCTAAATCTCTCTGAACATGTTATATCTGCCCCACCTGCAGTGTAACATTGGTTTGCCCATTAGTGCGCTTTTTCGGTTTGCTAACAATTCTGAATAACCCCCATAGTGCTTTATAATAATTGTGTGTGTATGTACAAATAGTACAGGGTGATTCAAATGTCGCAGTACACCTCTTAGTTTCAAAAACTGTGCAGGAAAAGGGAAAACTGTATACTCCAGTAAGGTATGGGTGAGGTGGGCTATCTTTTAGGGCAGTGGTTCTCAACCTCGGTTCTCAAGTACCCCCAACAGTTCATGTTTTCCAGGTCTCCTCACAGGATTGCAAGTGATATAATTTGCTCCACCTGTGGATCTTTTATAATGTGTCAGTGAGTAATGAATACACCTGTTCAACTGCTAGGTGACCTGGAAAACATGAACTGTTGGAGGTACTCGAGGACCGAGGTTGAGAACCACTGTTTTAGGGTATATACTGAACATGGGCGCCATCTTGAAATTGGCCATCTTGAATCTAAGTCAGTTTTTTCAAATGGAAAGGGAGTCATGTAACATGTCAAACAACATAACAATGTGCTGAAAAATGTATTGCTGCAAACAGATTGAAATAGCAGTTATGGTTCAAAAGTTACAACACTTTTTTTGTTGCAGGTAACTGAAGATGGCTTTAACAAAAGAGGAGAGAATTGAGGTCATTTAGATGTCTGGATAACGAAGTTTCTGTGTCATAGCTGCAGATTTTAACAACCAGCACCAGTCCTCCAATTTCACATAACACAGTCAGGTGCCTAATTTCCAAATTCCGAGAAACTGGCCTGTGGCTGACAAGTCACGGAGTGGTCATCCAAAAAGTTCTACTGACGAGACTACCTCAACAATGGTTTTGGCATCCTTAGTGGAAAGCTCACACAATGTTTGTCAACAGAATGTGGAATCAGCCAGTTTATAGTAACATAGTAATATAGTAATTGATGTTGAATAGAGGCAAAAATGCTGATCGTGTTCAACCTGTATTAAGTTCAGTTTGATTATAAAGTAGAGATGAGCTGGTTCGGTTCTCCGATAACCGAAATCCACGTGGTTTACATGGGTCCAAGGCAGGCTCGGTTCTTCCCGCCTGACTCTGAAAACCCGAACGAGGCAAAACGTCATCATCCCACTGTCGGATTCTCAAAATATTCAGATTCCATATAAAGAGCCGTGCGTCGCCGCCATTTTCACTCGTGCATTGTAGAGAGAGCAGAGAGGACGTGGCTACGTTCTCTCAGTGGAAATCTGAATCTCAATATCAGTGCTCACTATCATTGCTTACTTATTGCTGCTCAGTAATACTAGTAGTGTGTCTCTCCTGCTCAGTGTTAGTTCTAGTATCCTCATCAGTGCTCAGTATCACTGCTCATTGTCTTGTGCTGCATTGTGGTGCTCAGTATACTACAGTACATTACTAATATACTAGTCCAGTGCTGCATCTTGCTGCTCTGTGTCAGTTCTTCTCAGTATTATCCTCATCAGTGTTCAGTATCACTGCTCATTGTCTTGTGCTGCATTGTGGTGCTCAGTATACTACAGTACATTACTAATAGTCCAGTGCTGCATCTTGCTGCTCAGTGTCAGTTCTAGTATCCTCATCAGTGCTCAGTATCACTTCTCATTGTCTTATGCTGCATTGTGGTGCTCAGTATACTACAGTACATTACTAACAGTCCAGTGCTGCATCTTGCTGCTCTGCGTCAGTTCTTCTCAGTATTATCCGCATCAGTGCTCAGTATCACTGCTCGTTGTCTTGTGCTGCATTGTGGTGCTCAGTATACTACAGTACATTACTAATAGTCCAGTGCTTCATCTTGCTGCTCTGTGTCAGTTCTAGTATCCTCATCAGTGCTCAGTATCACTGCTCATTGTCTTGTGCTGCATTGTGGTGCTCAGTATACTACAGTACATTACTAATAGTCCAGTTCTGCATCTTGCTGCTCTGTGTCAGTTCTTCTCAGTATTATCCTCATCAGTGTTCAGTATCACTGCTCATTGTCTTGTGCTGCATTGTGGTGCTCAGTATACTACAGTACATTACTAATAGTCCAGTTCTGCATCTTGCTGCTCTGTGTCAGTTCTTCTCAGTATTATCCTCATCAGTGCTCAGTATCACTGCTCATTGTCTTGTGCTGCATTGTGGTGCTCAGTATACTACAGTACATTACTAATAGTCCAGTTCTGCATCTTGCTGCTCTGTGTCAGTTCTTCTCAGTATTATCCTCATCAGTGCTCAGTATCACTGCTCATTGTCTTGTGCTGCATAGTGGTGCTCAGTATACTACAGTACATTACTAATAGTCCAGTGCTGCATCTTGCTGCTCAGTGTCAGTTCTGGTATCCTAATCAGTGCTCAGTATCACTTCTCATTGTCTTATGCTGCATTGTGGTGCTCAGTATACTACAGTACTTTACTAATAGTCCAGTTCTGCATCTTGCTGCTCTGTGTCAGTTCTTCTCAGTATTATCCTCATCAGTGCTCAGTATAACTGCTCATTGTCTTGTGCTGCATTGTGGTGCTCAGTATACTACAGTACATTACTAACAGTCCAGTGCTGCATCTTGCTGCTCTGCGTCAGTTCTTCTCAGTATTATCCTCATCAGTGCTCAGTATCACTGCTCGTTGTCTTGTGCTGCATTGTGGTGCTCAGTATACTACAGTGCATTACTAATAGCCCAGTGCTTCATCTTGCTGCTCTGTGTCAGTTCTAGTATCCTCATCAGTGCTCAGTATCACTGCTCATTGTCTTGTGCTGCATTGTGGTGCTCAGTATACTACAGTACATTACTAATAGTCCAGTTCTGCATCTTGCTGCTCTGTGTCAGTTCTTCTCAGTATTATCCTCATCAGTGCTCAGTATAACTGCTTATTGTCTTGTGCTGCATTGTGATGCTCAGTATACTACAGTACATTACTAATAGTCCAGTGCTGCATCTTGCTGCTCTGTGTCAGTTCTAGTATCCTCATCAGTGCTCAGTATCACTGCTCATTGTCTTGTGCTGCATTGTGGTGCTCAGTATACTACAGTACATTACTAATAGTCCAGTGCTGCATTTTGCTGCTCTCTGTCAGTTCTTCTCAGTATTATCCTCATCAGTGCTCGGTATCACTGCTCATTGTCTTGTGCTGCATTGTGGTGCTCAGTATACTACAGTACATTACTAATAGTCCAGTTCTGCATCTTGCTGCTCTGTGTCAGTTCTAGTATCCTCATCAGTGCTCAGTATCACTGCTCATTGTCTTGTGCTGCATTATGGTGCTCAGTATACTATAGTACATTACTAATAGTCCAGTGCTGCATCTTGCTGCTCTGTGTCAGTTCTTCTCAGTATAATCCCCAACAGTGCTCAGTATTACTGCTCATTGTCTTGTGCTGCATTGTGGTGCTCAGTATACTACAGTACATTACTAATAGTCCAGTGCTGCATCTTGCGCTCAGTGTCAGTTGTAGTATCCTCATCAGTGCTCAGTATCACTGCTCTTTGTCTTGTGCTGCATTGTGGTGCTCAGTATACTACAGTACATTACTAATAGTCCAGTGCTGCATCTTGCTGCTCTCTGTCAGTTCTTCTCAGTATTATCCTCATCAGTGCTCAGTATCACTGCTCATTGTCTTGTGCTGCATTGTGGTGCTCAATATACTACAGTACATTACTAATAGTCCAGTGCTGCATCTTGCTGCTCAGTGTCAGTTCTAGTATCCTCATCAGTGCTCAGTATCACTGCTCATTGTCTTGTGCTGCATTGTGGTGCTCAGTATACTACAGTACATTACTAATAGTCCAGTGCTGCATCTTGCTGCTCTGTGTCAGTTCTTCTCAGTGTTATCCTTATCAGTGCTCAGTATCACTGCTCATTGTCTTGTGCTGCATTGTGGTGCTCAGTATACTACAGTACATTAGTAATAGTCCAGTGCTGCATCTTGCTGCTCTCTGTCAGTTCTTCTCAGTATTATCCTCATCAGTGCTCAGTATCACTGCTCATTGTCTTGTGCTGCATTGTGGTGCTCAGTATACTACAGTACATTACTAATAGTCCAGTGCTGCATCTTGCTGCTCAGTGTCAGTTCTAGTATCCTCATCAGTGCTCAGTATCACTGCTCATTGTCTTGTGCTGCATTGTGGTGCTCAGTATACTACAGTATATTACTAATAGTTCAGTGCTGCATCTTGCTGCTCAGTGTCAGTTCTAGTATCCTCATCAGTGCTCAGTATCACTGCTCATTGTCTTGTGCTGCATTGTGGTGCTCAGTATACTACAGTAACATTGTAACATAGTAGCTAAGGTTGAAAAAAGGCAATTGTCCTTCGAGTTCAACCAATTTGTGGTCTCCTATGCACGATTATTTTGTATAAAATTTTGACTGAAGTTGCTGACTGCCGTTCCGATTAACCCCTCTTTTTTATAATATCCATAGTGCGTGATTATGCCCTGTAACCCTGGATATCCTTATCCATTAGGAATTTAACCCATTCTTAAAGGTGTTGACTGAGTCGGCCATTACAACTCCCTCAGGCAGGGAATTCCAATACGTATCGTCCTTACCGTAAAAAAGCCTTTACGCCGTATTGTGCGGAATCTCCTCTCCTCTAACCTGAGCGAGTGTCCACGAGTTCTCTGTGTTGATCTAACCAAAAACAGGTCCTGCGCAAGATCTGTATATTGTCCCCTTATATATTTGTAAATGTTGATCATGTCCCCTCTTAATCTCCTCTTTTCCAGTGTAAACATGCCTAGTCTTGCAAGCCTTTCCTCATATTCCAGCGTCTCCATACCCTTAATTAGTTTGGTTGCCCACTTCTGAAACTTTTCTAGCTCCAGGATATCCTTTTTGTATTAAGGGGCCCAGAATTGTACAAACTATTCAAGGTGTGGCCTTACAAGTGATTTATATAACGGGAGTATAATACTTTCGTCCCTAGCATCAATTCCCCGTTTTATGCATGCTAATATCTTATTAGCCTTCTTTGCTGCAGTCCTACTTTGGGTACTGTCACAACTGAGGGCCTGAGCTGACGGGAGGCAGCCTCAGTTGTAGGGGCTGAGATGTACCGGAACCTGGGAGGTTGTATCAGACCCCTGGACATGTAAGTAACATGAATAATAACTGCCCGAAGGCGTGACCACGACAACTTGGATAAAAGTCAATGATGTTTATTATGACAACTCCGCAACACAGCAGCAATAAAAGAAAACGTAAAAGTCAGCAAAGAATAAATACAGTTCCTGGGTACTACAGGATGGCAGGAGCCACAGGGCACTGGTAGTGTGAGATAGTTCTTATAATCTTCTAGATGGAAAGTCCTTACCAGGCCCGACTGTAGCAATGGAGATAACCCAGGATTGTACCAGCTGGTGTTCCAGGAAAAGCTGGGTTGCTGAAGATAAAACGGCTGCTGTGGATACTGGCTGGAACCAGACTGTTGTTAGCACGGAGTGGATACTGGCTGGAACCAGTTAAATAATAAATGAACTTGGGAGCGATGAAATATGAGCTGAAATGTAGAACTTGAGAGCGGAGAAATAATAATACCGGTGGAGAGTGGTAAAGTGTAGAAAGGACACCGGCCCTTTAAGAGAAGCTGTACTCTGCTGGAAGCTGGGCTGGAAGCAGGTAATGTTGTAGCTGGAAACAGATGAATCCACAACGGATTGGAGAGTCAGGCTACACCGCAGGTGGAATGCTGGTGCGGGTCTCTATGGTGGAAGTCTTGAGACAGGAGCTGGAACCTGGAAGACAATCACAGGAGAGAGACAAACAGGAACTAGGTTTGACAACCAAAGCACTGACGCCTTCCTTGCTCAGGCACAGTGTATTTATACCTGCAGCAAGGAAGGGATTGGCTAGGCAATTATGCAGATTAACAATACTGACAACAGATTGGAGTAAATGATCAGCTGACAGAATCCAAGATGGCTGCGCCCATGCAGACACTTGGAGGGAAGTTTGGTTTGTAATCCATGTGGTAATGAAAACGGTAATGGCGGCGCCGGCCACTGGAGACAGGAGGCGCCAGGCTGACAGATGCACATCCAACCACGCGGACACAGCGGAGGCCGCGGCTGACGTAGTCGCCACTCAGACACTCTGCATGCAGAAGTTCAGGGACGGCGGCGGAGGCCGCGGGAGACGCCATGCCAGGTGTAATATGGCGTTTACTGTGACAGCGTCCCAGAGTGACAGGAGAGGATACAGGAATGTACACATCAGGATAACAGATGGGATCCGGTCCTGGAGCGCTGAGCCAGCCTTAGGAGGCATCTGATGGGTAAGAAATGGCGTCCAGATACCCGGATCGTGACAGCACCCCCCCCTTTAGGAGTGGCCCCAGGACACTTCTTTGGCTTTTGAGGAAACTTGGAATGGAATCTCCGGACCAAGGCAGGAGCATGGACATCAGAAGCATTGGTCCATGAACGTTCCTCAGGACCATAACCCTTCCAGTCAATAAGATATTGTAGTTGACCGTAACGGTGACGTGAGTCCAGGATCTTGGCCACTTCATACTCAACGCCTCGTTGAGTTTGGACTTTCGGAGTTGGAGGAAGTGAGGAATGAAACCGATTCAAGATCAGCGGTTTCAACAGGGAAACATGGAATGTCCTGGGTATTTTTAAGAAGGGAGGCAACTGGAGTCTGTAAGCAACAGGATTGATGACTTGTTCAATCTTGAAAGGACCGATATAGCGAGGTGCAAACTTCATACTGGGAACTCTTAACCTCAAATTCTTCGTGGATAACCATACCCGATCACCCACCTTGAGAGCAGGAACTGCTCGACGCTTCTTATCCGCAAACTTCTTGTACCTGAACGATGCCTTGAGCAGAGCTGATCGTACGCTCTTCCAGATATTGGCAAACTGATGCAAGGTGATATCCACTGCGGGAACAGAAGTTGCTGGAAGCGGTTGGAACTCAGGGACTTTAGGGTGGAATCCAAAGTTAGTGAAGAATGGTGTTGAAGCAGATGAAGAATGATACTGGTTGTTATGACAGAACTCGGCCCAGGGAAGTAATTGAACCCAGTCATCTTGAGAGGAGGACACATAGATGCGGAGGAAGGCCTCCAAGTCCTGATTCACCCTCTCGGTTTGACCATTGGTCTGAGGATGGTAAGCCGTGGAAAACTTTAGCTTGACTTGGAGGACTTGACATAAACTTCGCCAGAATTTGGCTGTGAATTGAACTCCTCGATCTGAGATAATTTCTTCAGGAAGACCGTGGAGTCGGAAGATCTCTTGTATGAATACTTGAGCCAACTTGGAAGCTGACGGAAGACCGGTGAGAGGAATGAAGTGTGCCATCTTGGTGAACCGGTCAACTACCACCCAGATGGTATTGAACTTGTTGCACATGGGTAAATCTGTAATAAAATCCATCGACAAATGGGTCCAAGGTCGACGGGGAACAGATAGTGGAACCAGTTGCCCCGCAGGCGACTGGCGGGATACCTTATGTTGAGCACACTTTGGGCAAGATGCAATAAACTCCAAGACGTCCTTTTTCAGAGTTGGCCACCAATAGGACCTAGAGATAAACTCCAGGGTTTTTTGGATACCTGTATGTCCGGCAAAACGGGAAGCATGGGCCCAATGCATGAGCTTCTTCCTTAGCATCGGTTTCACAAAACTTTTCCCTGATGGGGGCGTAGAGTCCATCCCTACCGTGGAGAATGCCAACGGATTTATAATAGGATGCTTGTCTGAAGACTCTGACTCATTTTCTTGCTCCCATGAGCGGGAAAGGGCATCGGCCTTGCGATTCTGAGAGCCCGGACAGAACTGGAGTTTAAAGTCAAACCTGGAAAAGAAAAGTGCCCATCTGGCCTGACGAGGGTTGAGACATTGTGCGCCTTTCAGATATAAAAGGTTCTTGTGGTCTGTAAGTATGGTGATTGAATGAGAAGCTCCCTCCAACAGATACCTCCACTCTTCTAGAGCGAGCTTAATGGCTAGCAACTCCTGGTCGCCAATGGCATAGTTGCTCTCAGCTGGAGAGAACTTCCGGGAGAAGAAACTGCAAGGGTGTAAATGGCCATCTTTAGCCCTCTGAGATAACACCGCTCCTACTCCAACGGAGGAGGCATCCACCTCTAGGATGAAAGGAGAGTCGATGTCAGGCTGTTTCAGAACAGGCGCAGAGATGAACCTTTGTTTTAAAAGATGAAATGCTTGCATGGCTTCTTCAGACCACTTGGACGGGTTAGCACCCTTCTTAGTGAAAGCAGTAATAGGCGCCACAATGGTGGAAAAGTCTCGTATAAACTTTCGGTAATAGTTGGCGACCCCTAAGAACCTCTGGACCCCTTTGAGGGTTAAGGGTACCGGCCAATTTTGGATTGCTTGTAGTTTCTCAGGATCCATCTCTAGTCCGGAACCGGACACAATGTACCCTAGAAACGGAATGGACTTGACTTCAAAGACGCATTTCTCTAATTTGCAATAGAGATGATTGACACGGAGACGGGACAGAACCTCTTTAACCCAAAAACGATGTTCCTCTAAATCGTTGGCAAAAATGAGGATATCGTCTAGATAGACCACGACATGACGGTATAGAATGTCTCTGAAGATCTCATTGACAAAATGCTGGAAGACAGCTGGAGCATTGCTCAATCCGAAGGGCATGACGAGGTACTCATAATGTCCGTCACGGGTGTTAAAGGCGGTCTTCCACTCGTCACCCTCACGGATCCGGATGAGATTGTATGCACCTCTCAAGTCCAGCTTTGTAAAGATGGTAGCTCCGCTAACTCTGTCAAAGAGCTCAGTAATCAGGGGTAAAGGATAACGGTTCTTGATGGTAATGTCGTTCAAACCTCTGTAGTCGATGCACGGCCGCAGACCACCATCTTTCTTTTTTACAAAAAAGAAGCCTGCGCCGGCTGGAGAAGAAGAAGGTCGAATGAACCCCTTTGCTAGGTTCTCTTTAATGTATTCCTCCATAGAATGCGTCTCAGGCAGAGACAACGGATAAGTTCGGCCTCGAGGTGGAACCTTCCCTGGAACGAGATCAATCGGGCAGTCCCATTCTCTATGAGGAGGAAGGATATCAGCAGAAGCTTTACTGAACACATCCGTGAAATCTTGATATGGAGGAGGTGGAACATCAGACGACCTGGGGGAGGAAGAACAGACAGGCAACACTTTAAACAAACATGTCTCAGCACAGGAGGGACCCCATGCCAGAATTTGCGTAGTCGTCCAATCAATTGTAGGATTGTGAAGACGGAGCCATGGAAGGCCCAGGACCACAGGATGTGTGGCTCTTGGAATAACTAAAAAAGAAATAAGTTCGGAATGAAGAACTCCCACTCTCAGACGAACTGGTAGAGTCCTTAAAGAAATAACTGCATCAAAAATTTTGCTGCCATCCACGGCAGTTAAAGAAATGGACGAAGGAAGTCTCTCGGTGGGTAGAGACCACCGTTTAACATAGGCTTCGGTAATAAAGTTCCCAGCTGCTCCGGAATCCAGGAGGGCAATGACGTTCCGATAACGTTGAGCAACTTGAAGCGAGACTGGGAGATTACAATCTTGAGGAGATGGAGAGGAGATCATTACTCCTAGCCGGCCCTCTCCTTCGCGAGCTAGGATTTGGAGTTTCCCGGACGTTTGGGACAGGCATTAATGGTGTGAGACGGAGCTGCACAATAAAGACAGAGAGACTCGGAGAGACGTCTTCGGCGCTCAGCAGGCGTTAAACGGGAACGGACAATTTGCATGGGCTCATCTTTAGTTGGTGACAGTTGGCGAGGAGGAGGAGCAGAAGATTTTGGAGCAGATGATCTTCCACGCTCAGTTGCTCTCTCTCTGAAACGTAAATCAACTTTCGTGCAGAGTGAGATTAGCTCATCTAACTTAGAGGGTAAGTCTCTGGTAGCTAACTCATCTTTAATACGCTCAGATAAGCCATGCCAGAATGCAGCATACAGGGCCTCGTCGTTCCATGCCAGTTCGGATGCCAGGATCTGGAACTGTATCAGATATTGTCCTACAGTACATGACCCCTGGCGTAAACGGAGAATCTCGGATGAAGCTGAGGTTACCCGGCCTGGCTCGTCGAAGATGCGCCTGAATGTTGAGACGAATGCAGTGTAAGAAGATAGCAGGGTGTCGGACCTCACCCATAACGGTGATGCCCAATCAAGGGCTGAGCCACTGAGAAGAGAAATAATGTAGGCAATTTTTGTACGGTCACTAGGAAAATTGCCAGGTTGTAGCTCAAACTGAATCTCACACTGGTTGAGAAATCCCCTGCAGAATCTTGGAGATCCGTCAAATTTTGCTGGCGTTGGAAGATGAAGACGTGGAGCAGAAATGGGTAAGGTGGGTGGGGTTATAGCTGGAGTCACTGTGGTTGACGCACCAGACGCGCCTGATCCACGGAGAGTTGTCTGAATAACATCCAGCCGAGTAGAGAAATCCTGGAGACAGCGGATGATGTGGCCCTGTGCAGCCTCCTGATGTTCTAGTCGGGCTGCCAGTTCTTGCATCGGCCTGGCCGCTTGATCCTGGTCTCCGGCTGGATTCATTAGGTCAGTGCTTACTGTCACAACTGGGGGCCTGAGCTGACGGGAGGCAGCCTCAGTTGTAGGGGCTGAGATGTACCGGAACCTGGGAGGTTGTATCAGACCCCTGGACATGTAAGTAACATGAATAATAACTGCCCGAAGGCGTGACCACGACAACTTGGATAAAAGTCAATGATGTTTATTATGACAACTCCGCAACACAGCAGCAGTAAAAGAAAACGTAAAAGTCAGCAAAGAATAAATACAGTTCCTGGGTACTACAGGATGGCAGGAGCCACAGGGCACTGGTAGTGTGAGATAGTTCTTATAATCTTCTAGATGGAAAGTCCTTACCAGGCCCGACTGTAGCAATGGAGATAACCCAGGATTGTACCAGCTGGTGTTCCAGGAAAAGCTGGGTTGCTGAAGATAAAACGGCTGCTGTGGATACTGGCTGGAACCAGACTGTTGTTAGCACGGAGTGGATACTGGCTGGAACCAGTTAAATAATAAATGAACTTGGGAGCGATGAAATATGAGCTGAAATGTAGAACTTGAGAGCGGAGAAATAATAATACCGGTGGAGAGTGGTAAAGTGTAGAAAGGACACCGGCCCTTTAAGAGAAGCTGTACTCTGCTGGAAGCTGGGCTGGAAGCAGGTAATGTTGTAGCTGGAAACAGATGAATCCACAATGGATTGGAGAGTCAGGCTACACCGCAGGTGGAATGCTGGTGCGGGTCTCTATGGTGGAAGTCTTGAGACAGGAGCTGGAACCTGGAAGACAATCACAGGAGAGAGACAAACAGGAACTAGGTTTGACAACCAAAGCACTGACGCCTTCCTTGCTCAGGCACAGTGTATTTATACCTGCAGCAAGGAAGGGATTGGCTAGGCAATTATGCAGATTAACAATACTGACAACAGATTGGAGTAAATGATCAGCTGACAGAATCCAAGATGGCTGCGCCCATGCAGACACTTGGAGGGAAGTTTGGTTTGTAATCCATGTGGTAATGAAAACAGTAATGGCGGCGCCGGCCACTGGAGACAGGAGGCGCCAGGCTGACAGATGCACATCCAACCACGCGGACACAGCGGAGGCCGCGGCTGACGTAGTCGCCACTCAGACACTCTGCATGCAGAAGTTCAGGGACGGCGGCGGAGGCCGCGGGAGACGCCATGCCAGGTGTAATATGGCGTTTACTGTGACAGCGTCCCAGAGTGACAGGAGAGGATACAGGAATGTACACATCAGGATAACAGATGGGATCCGGTCCTGGAGCGCTGAGCCAGCCTTAGGAGGCATCTGATGGGTAAGAAATGGCGTCCAGATACCCGGATCGTGACAGGTACTACTGCTTATTTTGCTATCTATGAGGACACCTAAGTCCTTTTCCAGTACAGAATCCCCTTATTTTACCCCATTTAGTAGGTAGGTGTTATTTTTGCTCTTGTTACCACAGTGCATTACCTTACACTTGTCTGTATTGAAGCGCATTCTCCATTTCGCTGCCCAAGCTTCTAATTTAACTAAGTCGTTCTGAAGCGACTCAGCATCCCCCTCCGCATTTATAACTTTACACAATTTGGTATCATCTGCAAAAATTTACACCATGCTCTCTAGACCTTTTGTTAGGTCGTTAATGAAAATATTGAACAATAGCGATCCTAATACTGAGCCTTGCGGCACACCACTTAGCACTTCAGTCCAATTTGAAAAAGATCCATTAACCACAACACGCTGCTCCCTATTATCTAACCAGTGTTTGACCCAAGTGCATATTGTGCTTCCTAGCCCTGTTTCTTGTAGCTTGAAGATAAGTCTGATGTGTGGTACAGTGTCGAATGCTTTGGCAAAATCTAAAAAGATTACATCCACCTCTTTACCCTGATCTAGGTTTGCACTTACTGTTTCATAAAAGCCAAGTAAATTGATTTGACAGGATCTGTCCTTCATAAACCCATGTTGATTCCTTTTTAATGACCTTATTGACTTCAAGGAACTTCTGAATACTATCTCTTAGAATACCTTCCAATACTTTCCCCACTATAGATGTAAGACTAACTGGTCTATAATTACCTGGTTCAGCTTTACTTCCCTTTTTGAATATAGGCACTACTTCCGCTATACGCCAGTCTTTGGAACCATACCTGATATTACTGAATCCTTAAAGATCAAAAATAGCGGTTTTGCAAGTTCAGAGTGAAGCTCCATTAGAACCCTTGGATAAATACCATCGGGACCTGGTGACTTATTAATCTTTAAATGTTTTAATCGGTCACAGACTACTTCCTCGCTTAATTAAGTACCTATCAGTGGGATATTCTCATGTGTTAGTCCCTGAATTGGGTCCTCTCTAGTAAATACTGTTGAAAAAAACTCATTTATTGTGTCCGCTATGTCATTATAATTTTTGCTTAAGACTCCCAACTTGTCTTTTAAAGTGCCTATACTCTCCTTCTTTAATCTCTTGCTATTAATGTATTAAAATATTTTTTGGGGATTTGCTTTGCTTTCCTTTGCTACTAATTTTTCAGTTTCTACTTTAGCAGCTCTTATTTCCTTTTTGCTTATTTTGTTACATTCCTTATAGTGCTGAAATGACTCTGCTTCCCCGTCAGATTTGTATTTTTTAAATGCTCGCCTTTTCTTGCCCATAAGTTCCTTTATCTTTTTGTTAAGCCACATCGGTTTATGATTTTTATTCCTTTTTTTGCTGCTCGTAGGAATAAATTTGAGAGTATTTTTAGCTAGCAGGAATTTTAGTACCTCCCATTTCTCCGTAGTATTTTTTCCTAAAAACAAACCTTCCCATTCAATATCCCTGAAAAATACCCTCATCTTTTCAAAATTCGCTTTGCTAAAGTTTAGAGTCCTAGTTGAGCCAGTATAGGGCTGTTTATGAAAACTGATATTGAATGTGACCATATAGTGGTCGCTGTTTCCTATGGGTTCCCCTACTATAATACCTGATACCAAATCCCCATTGTTTGATAATAACAGGTCTAACATTGCATTGTACCTAGTTGGTTCCTCAATTAGTTGAACTAAGTAGTTATCATTAAGTGTGTTTAAAAACATATTGCCCCTAGCAGTATCACATGAATCATTTTTGCAGTTTATCTCTGGATAGTTAAAATCACTACTATGTCTCCTACTCCTGCTGCTCTTTCAATTTGCTTTAGTAACAATTCCTCATCAGATGCGTTGATACCAGGCGGCCTATAGCATACACCCAATACTAACTTTTTTATTGCTTTTTCCCCGCATGCAATTTCTACCCATAATGTCTCGACAGTGTCTACAGTCCCCTCCTGAATATCTTCCCGTATATATCAGGTTTTAAAAACGGCTTTGCGTAAAGACACACCCCTCCACCCTTTTTATTTAGTCTGTCTCTCCTAAACAGTGTATAGCCCTATAGATTGACTGTCCAATCATGAGATTCGTCCCACCAAGTTTCAGTAATGCCTATAATATAATACTGTTTGCTTGCTGCAAGTATTTCCAGTTTGCCCTTTTTACCAGTATTGCTTCTAGCGTTTACATACATACAACTAAGATAAGTATTTTCCCTTGCGTTAGAGACATGTTTCACCTTATGTAGCAGTGATGACCTGTAATCATCATTGGTTAGTGCTATGGTAAAATCTCTTTTAGTACCCATGTTAGTAACCTTACCGCCTGCTCTTACCCTCCCCCCAACTTCTCCCCCATTTCGTTTACTACCGCCATCCCCACTATTCTCACTGCATGACCCGTAGTTTCTAGCTAAACCCTCCCCCCAGGCTCCTTGTTTAAAATCTCCTCCAACCTTCTAACCATCCTTCCCCCCAGCACCGCTGCCCCCCTCCTCAGTCAGGTGCAATCCGTCACTACAAAAGAGATGGCGCCTGACTGAGAAGTCCACCCAGTGTTCCAAGAACACAAACCCCTCTTTCCTGCACCAATCCCTAAGCCACACATTTACCTCCCTAATCTCCCTCTGCCTCCCTGGACTAGCGGGTAGCACGGGTAATATTTCGGAGAATATTACCTTAGATGTCCTTGCCTTAAATTTCTTTCCTAAGTCCCTATAGTCTTTCTTTAGGACATCCCACCTTCCGCTAACTTTGTCATTGGTGCCAACGTGCACCAAGACCGCCGGGTCTTTCCCAGACCCTCCCAACAATCTATCTACCCGGTCTGCGATGTGCCGTACCCGAGCACCCGGGAGACAACAGACTGTACGGCGATCACGGTCCCGGTAGCAGATTGCCCTATCTGCCTTCCTGATGATAGAATCCCCTACCACCACCATCTGACTAGGTACCTATCTTTTATCCCAACTGCGCCAGAGGGACCGCTCCTCTGGATGCTAGAGGGAGCAGTCTCCTCCGGCACCGTCATTTCTTCACTATCATCCTCCGATTCCTCGTCTAGTCGGGCAAATTTGTTCGGGTTTGATATTCTCCTCATCAGTGCTCAGTATCACTGCTCATTGTCTTGTGCTGCATTGTGGTGCTCAGTATACTACAGTACATTACTAATAGTCCAGTGCTGCATCTTGCTGCTCAGTTTCAGTTCTAGTATCCTCATCAGTGCTCAGTATCACTGCTCATTGTCTTGTGCTGCATTGTGGTGACCAGTATACTACATTACAATAGTCCAGTGCTGCATCTTGCTGCTCAGTGTCAGTTCTAGTATCCTCATCAGTGCTCAGTATCACTGCTCATTGTCTTGTGCTGCATTGTGGTGCTCAGTAAACTACAGTACATTACTAATCTAAATTAAAATCATCTGAGAAGAAGCGTAAAGTTGCCAATATGCCATTTACGACACGGAGTGGCAAGGAACGGCTGAGGCCCTGGCCTATGTTCATGGCTAGTGGTTCAGATTCACATGAGGATGGAAGCACTCATCCTCCCACTAGAAAAATGAAAAGAGTTAAGCTGGCAAAAGCACAGCAAAGAACTGCGCATTCTTCTAAATCACAAATCCCCAAGGAGAATCCAATTGTGTCGGTTGCGATGCCTGACCTTCCCAACACTGGACGGGAAGAGGTGGCTCCTTTCACAATTTGCACGCCCCCTGCAAGTGCTGGAAGGAGCACCCGCAGTCCAGTTCCTGATAGTCAAATTGAAGATGTCACTGTTGAAGTACACCAGGAGGAGGATATGGGTGTTGCTGGCGCTGAGGAGTAAATTGACAAGGAGGATTCTGATGGTGAGGTGGTTTGTTTAAGTCAGGCACCCGGGCAGACACCTGTTGTCCATGGGATGAATAAGGCCATTGACATGCCTGGTCAAAATATAAAAAAAAATCACTTCTTCGGTGTGGAATTATTTTAACAGAAATGCTGACAACAGGTGTCAAGCCATGTGTTGCCTTTGTCAAGCTGTAATAAGTAGGGGTAAGTACATTAACCACCTAGGAACATCCTCCCTTATACGTCACCTGGAGCGCATTCATCAGAAGTCATTGACAAGTTCAAAAACTTTGGGTGACAGCGGAAGCAGTCCACTGACAACTAAATCCCTTCTTCCTCTTGTACCCAAGCTCCTGCAAACCACCCCACCAACTCCCTCAATGTCAATTTCCTCCTTAGACAGGAACGCCAATAGTCCTGCAGGCCATGTCACTGGCAAGACTGACGAGTCCTCTCCTAACTGGGATTCCTCCAATGGATCCTTGAGTGGAACGCCTACAGCTGCTGTTGCTGCTGGCGCTGCTGTTGTTGCTGCTGGGAGTCCATCATCATCCAAGAGGGGAAGTCGGTAGACCACTTGTACTACTTCCAGTAAGCAATTGACTGTCCAACAGTCCTTTGCGAGGAAGATGAAATATCACAGCAGTCATCCTGTTGCAAAGCGGATAACTCAGGCCTTGACAACTATGTTGGTGTTACACGTGCGTCCGGTATCCGCCGTTAGTTTACAGGGACTTAGGGAATTGCTTGAGATAGTGTGTCCCCAGTACCAAATACCATCTAGGTTCCACTTCTCTAGGCAGGCGATACTGAGAATGTACACAGACGTCAGAAAAAGAGTCACCAGTGTCCTAAAAAATGCAGTTGTACCCAATGTCCACTTAACCACGGACATGTGGACAAGTGGAGCAGGGCAGACTAAGGACTATATGACTGTGACAGCCCACTGGGTAGATGTATTGCCTCCGCAGCAACAAAAGCAGCAGTGGCACCAATAGCAGCATCTCGCAAACAACAACTTGTTCCTAGGCAGGCTGCGCTTTGTATCACCGCTTTCCATAAGAGGCACACAGCTGACAACCTCTTACGGAAACTGAGGAACATCATCGCAGATTGGCTTACCCCAATTGGACTCTCCTGGGGATTTGTGACATCAGACAACACCAGCAATATTGTGCGTGCATTACATGTGGGCAAATTCCAGCACGTGCCATGTTTTGCACATACAATGAATTTGATGGTGCAGAATTTTTTTAAAAATGACAGGGGCATGCAGGAGATGTTGTCGGTGGCCTGAAAAATTGCGGGCCACTTTCGGCATTCAGCCACCACGTGCCGAAGACTGGAGCACCAGCAAACACTCCTGAACATGCCCTGCCATCAGCTGTAGCAAGAGGTGGTAACAAGGTGGAATTCAACCCTCTATATACTTCAGAGGATGGAGGAGCAGCAAAAGGCCATTCAAGCCTATACATCTGCCTATGATATAGGCAAAGGAGGGGGAATGCACCTGACTCAAGCGCAGTGGAGAATGATTTCCATGTTGTGCAAGGTTCTCCAACCCTTTGAACTTGCCACATGTGAAGTCAGTTCAGACACTGCCAGCCTAAGTCAGGTCATTCCCCTCATCAGGCTTTTGCAGAAGCAGCTGGAGATATTGAAGGAGGAACTAAAATGGAGCGATTCCGCTAGGCATGTGGGACTTGTGGATGGAGCCCTTCATTCGCTTAACCAGGATTCACGGGTGGTCAATCTGTTGAAATCAGAGCACTACATTTTGGCCACTGTGCTCGATCCTAGGTTTAAAGCCTATGTTGTATCTCTCTTTCCGGCAGACACAAGTCTGCAGATGTTCAAAGACCTGCTGGTGAGACAATTGTCAAGTCAAGCGGAACGTGACCTGCCAGCAGATCCTCCTTTATTTTCTACCGCCACTGGAGCTACCAGGAAAAGGATAAAATTTCCAAAACCACTCGCTGGCGGTGATGCAGGGCAGTCAGGAGCAAGTGCTAACATCTGGTCCGGACTGAACATTTAGCAGCAATTGCCTACAGAAAGTGCACAGGGACCTGTGATGGTGGATTGCAGTGGGGACGAATTAATACTCTGTGAGGAGGGGGATGTACACAGTGAAAGGGGTGAGGAATCCGACGATGAGGAGGAGGTGGACATCTTGCCTCTGTAGAGCCAGTTTGTGCAAGGAGAGATTGATTGCTTCTTTTTTGGTGGGGACCCAAACCAACCAATCATTTCAGCCACAATCGTGTGGCAGACCCTGTCGCTGAAATGATGGGTTTGTTAAAGTGTGCATGTCCTGTTTATACAATATAAGGGACAATTCCATATTGCACCTCTTTTTTTTTTTCATTTATCTTTGCATCATGTGCTGTTTGGGGACTATTTTTTTAAGTGCCATCCTTTCTGACACTGCAGTGCCACTCCTAAATGGGCCAGGTGTTTGTGCTGCCCACTTGGGTCGCTTAGCTTAGTCATCCAGCGACCTCAGTGCAAATTTTAGGACTAAAAATAATATTGTGAGGTGTGAGGTGTTCAGAATAGACTGGAAATGAGTGGAAATTGTGGTTATTGAGGTTAATAATACTATAGGATCAAAATTACCCCCAAATTCTATGATTTAAGCTGTTTTTGAGTGTTTTTTGAAAAAAAACCCACCCGAATCCGACAAAAATTCGAAAGGGAGGTTTTGCCAAAATGCGTCCGAATCCAGAATACGACCGTGGAACCGAATCCAAAACCAAAACATAAAACCCGAAAAATGCCCGCAGCACATCTCTATTATAATGTACCTGCTGAAGTAATGTTTTATGACTAGTTAACAACTATAAATCCTGTTACACCGGATTATCAACGTCAATATTTTAAATGTTAAAACCCTTGTTATCATTTTCAATCAGAAATGTATCCAATCCTTTTTTAAATGCAGTTACAGTATCCTCCATTACCACCTTCCCTGGCAGGGAATTCCAAGTCCTTATTGCCCTAACAGTGAAGAACCCTTTCCTCCGTTGCGTATGGAATTTTCTCTCCTCCAGCCTCAGCGAGTGCCCACGTGTCCTAAACAGAGTTCTTTTAATAAATAATTCCTCTGATAACTCTTTGTAATATCCCTTTATATCAGTGGTTTCCAAACTTTTTTGAATTACGGCGCCCTAGAATATCAGAATTTTTTTCACGGCACCCCTAGGCCAAAAATTTCTTATTGAGAAATTTAGAAAGAAATATTACATTAAGTAGATTGCGTTTATATGTCATCCTTAGGGTCAGTTGTGTGGTGAGGGACAAGATTTACTTCTGTTTGGCCACATATTTTATGACTGGCAGCCACCAGCACTGGTTTTGCCTGTTATATTGACCATGAATAATTTGAATTGGTCCTGGACCACCAACCCAGGGCACCCCTGCAAGTGTCCCAAGGTTTGGGAACCTCTGCTTTATATATTTGAAGATATTAATAATGTCTCCTATTAGATGCCTCTTTTTCAGTGTATACATATTCAACCTAGTAAGCCTTTCCTCGTAATTCAGTCCCTCTAGCCCTTTAATCAATTTAGTAGCTCGCCTTTGAACCCTTTTGAGTTCACCGATAACTTTTTTATACAGTGGTGCCCAAAACTGAACACAATATTCCAGGTGCGGACGTACCAATGATTTGTACAGCGGCAGGATTACATCCTCGTCCCTTGTCTCAATTCCCCGTTTTATGCACGCTAGCACCTTACTTGCCTTCTTTACTGCGCTTTTACATTGTATACGGTTATTAAGCCTATTATCAATGAGAACCTCCAAATCTTTTTCCAATACTATTACCCCTAGACTTTCCCCATTTAATATGTAGGATGCAAGGTTGTTTTTAGTCCCGAAATGCACAACCTTGCATTTTTCTATATTAAACCTCAATTCTCCATTTAGACGCCCAGATTTCAAGTTTAGATAAATCATTCTGCAGAGACTCCACATCTATATCCGAATTAATTACCCTAGACAGTTTAGTATCATCTGCAAAGATTGACACTGTGCTTTCCAGGCCTATTTCTAGGTCATTGATAAATATGTTGAACAGTAGTGGCCCAAGTACGGACCCTTGAGGTATTCTGCTGACTACTGGGGTCCAGCTTGAGGACTTCCCGTTGACCACTACTCACTGTACCCTGTTATCCAGCCAGTTACTTATCCATGTACAAATATTTTTCCTAGGCCAAGCTCCTTTATTTGATGATCAGTCTCCTGTGAGGCACTGTATCGAAGGCTTTTGCAAAATCTAAGTAGACCACATCCACTGCATTTCCCTGGTCAAGATTATCGCTCACTTCCTCATAGAAGCTAATCAAGTTAGTTTGACATGATCTGTCCCTCACAAACCCAAGCTGGTTCTTGCTAATAATCTCAGCGGTCTGCAGATACTCCTGTATGCTATCCCTTAGAATTCCTTCCAATATTTTCCCCACTATAGATGTCAAACTAACCGGTCTGTAGTTACCCGGATGATTTTTGGATCCTTTTTTAAATAATGGTACTACCTCAGCTATACGCCAATCCTTCGGTACCATGCCTGATCTAATTGAACTATTGAAAATCAAGTATAGGGGTCTTGCTAGTTGTGACCTAAGCTCCATAAGAACCCTCGGGTGAAGTCCATCAGGACCAGGTGATTTATTAATCTTAATTTTGCTTAGTATCTCCCGGACTACTTCTTCACTCAAACAAGTATCTAACCACGAATCATTACTGTCACTATCATTATGCACTACTCTCACCATCAGTTCTTCTCTGGTGAACACTGATGAAAATAATGTGTTCAGTATTTCCGCTTTTATTCTGTCATCATTTATCAATACTCCAAATTCATCTTTTATTGGACCTATGTTCTCCTATTTTAACCTTTACTGTTTATGTATTTAAAAAACGTTTTAGGATTGGTTTTACTCTCTATAGCGATTTGCTTTTCATTTTCCATTTTAGCTGCTCTTATTGCTTTTTTGCATTTTTTATTGCAATCCTTGTAATACTGGAAAGACTCCTCCTTTCCATTAGATTTAAATGCTTTGAAAGCACGCTTCTTTTTATCCATTTCTGCCTTGACCTTCTTGTTAAGCCACATCGGTTTGAGTTTAGTTTTCCTGCGTTTACTGCCCATTGGAATAAATTTGTGAATATTGCTATCTAGCAACCCTTTTAAAGCATCCCACATTTCCGAACTGTTCTTGCTATGAAACAAAACTTACCACTCAATGTCATTAAGTGCACATCTCAGCTGAAATTAGCCTTCCTAAAGTTAAATGTTTTGGTTGAACCCTTATAGCTATGGGGGTCATTCCGAGTTGATCGCTGGCTAGCTGTTTTTAGCAACCGTACAAACGCTAAGCCACCGCCCTCTGGGAGTGTATCTTAGCTTAGCAGAAGTGCGAACGAAAGGATCGCAGAGTGGCTACAAAAAAAATTGTGCAGTTTTAGAGTAGCTCCAGACCTACTCAGCGCTTGCGATCACTTCAGACCATTCAGTTCCGGATTTGACGTTACAAACACGCCCTGCTTTCGGCCAGCCATGCCTGCATTTTTCCTGGCACGCCAGTGTTTTTTGGAACACTCCCTGAAAACGGTCAGTTGGCACCCAGAAACGCCCCTTTCCTGTCAATCACTCTGTGGCTGCCATTGCGACTAAAAAGCATTGCTAGACCTTGTGTAAAAATGCATCGCCTGTTGTGAAAGTACGTCGCCCATGCGCACTGCGCCGCATACGCATGCACAGAAGTGCCGCTTTTTCACTTAATCGCTGCGCTGCGAACATTTTTCACTAGCGATCAACTCGGAATGACCCCCTGTTTCCTGAAACTGATGTTGAATGTGATCATATAGTGCTCACTGTTACCCAAGGTCTCCCCAACTTTAGTGTTTGATATAATGTCCACATCATTAGTATTTACTAGATCCAGAGTAGTTTTACCCCTAGTTGGGTCCTCGACTAATTGAGACAAGTAGTGATCCTTTAACATACTTAAGAACCTGTTGCCCCAAGCTTTAACACATGAATCGTTACTCCAATTTATATCAGGATACTTAAAATCCCCAATCACTAGGATGTCCCCCAATCCCACAGCCCTTTCTATTTGCTGCAAGAGTTGTTCTTCCTCATGTATGCTAATATCCGGATGTTTGTAGCACGTGCCTATGACTAGTTTTTTTGCATCAATACCCCCACTTGAGATTTCAACCCATAGTGACTAGTACGAATCCTTCATGCCCATCGATGGCATCCACCTAAGATCCAGCTATGTAAAAATTGGAGGTCTTTCTGGGTGCCGATTGTTAAAATCTGCAGCTATGACACAGAAACTTTATTCTCCAGACATCAAAATGACCTCAATTCTCTCCTCTTTTGTCAAAGCCATCTTCACTTACCTGCAACAAAAAAAGTTTTGTAACTTTTGAACCATAACTGCTATTTCAAATCTGTTTGCAGCAATAAGCTTTTCAGCAAATTGTAATGTTGTTTGACATGTTAAACGACCCCCTTTCCATTTGGAAAAACTGACTTAGATTCAAGATGGACGATTTTAAGATGGCGCCCATGTTTGGTACATACTCTAAAAGATAGCCCAGCTCATCCGTACCTTACTGAAGTATTCAGTTTTCCCATTTCCTGCACAGTTTTTGAGGCAAAAGGGTATACTGTGACTTTTGAATCACCCTGTATATGTGAATGCTTGTGATTCCCATATGACAGCACCAGACAGCAGAAGTCATATATAATCATCATACATTATAAATGAACACTTGCACTATAGTACAAACTGGGTACTCACACAAAAAACATGGTACAGCAAAGCCCACCCTCAAGGTATTTCCTGTACTTGCCGTTTTTCCTCTTGACAGGATGGCTACAGTTTAGGGGTGTCATCCAAGAGCTCAATTCCCTGGGCTTGCGCTTCACCTCCTCCTGGTCAGCTCCCACCAGCAGCAAGGTACCATCCTGGTCCAGCAATGCGCCCACACAGAATGGCTCCAGATCTGTTCTGGGTGCTGCGCTGGTGCTGGGAGAAGGCCCTAGGACATAAGGTGGCAAACCTAGGCACAATCGCAGCAGCCAGAAGTTGGGACCATAGGGAAGGACTGGACACCATAGCAGGCACAGCGCTGGTGGCACTCCAAACCCAGAGTTGGCCATTAGCCAACCAGAGCCAGCAGACCCGCAGCCAATCATGAGCGGTCGCTCCTGATTGGCTGCAAGATGACAAGCCCTGACTGGCTCATGGTTGGCCGCAAATTCAAAGCGCCACCAGCTCTGTCCCTCCATAGCTGCCCGTGGGGGAGCCAGTCCACACATGTGCCATCCGGCCTCCGCATGATCGGAGTCTGGTACTCGAGTCCCGGCAGTATCCCCATGATGGTGGGCCTGCATATGGATGTAGGCAGGATGGAGTGACTGTGGCCACTAACTCAGGCTGCAGCACCCTTGGCAGCCGCAATGCTTGCCTGCCCCTGTATCCGCCCCTGGTTATGTTCGTGCTACGTGATCAGTGCACCGAGTCTCATCTGTCACAGCAGCAGCATTTATAAGGGCATTCTCATAACAAAGTGGCATATACTTGCTTCTACCAGTAGGAAAAAGATAGGAAGTGATTAGCGGTTTCTGACGATTATCATTGCATTTTTTGGCGTAAAGAGGTTTTAGACACAAAAACTACAATGTGTATTGCAGACGACTTTCAATTGACAATCAAATACGATGGATAGCAAATACTGCTTTTATAGCCTGCAAGCCGCCGGCATTGTACAACGATTTGCAATAGAAGTCAAACATATTTCTTTATTTATTCTTAATTTATTCACTTTTGTCAATTATTAAATGTTTTTAAAATGGGGTCAGGATTCCGGCCACTGAAGTTAATTTGTCGCCTGTAGCTCTTCAGGGTCTGGAATTGGCAACGTACAGTAGCTATGTCACAGCCCAGAGCCACACTCCTTTTCTGAGGAGCAGAAGATGGTGTCCCCACCAATGCATTGGAATTGTAGGAATGGTACAAGTACTGTATTTACTGTCGTATTTGCTTGTTTGCTTTTCAGAAGACACAATATTTGTATAGAATATTCCATGGATTTTTAAAAATGCACTGCTGTTTTTTTTATATTCTTTAATATCACAGATAATCCTGCAATTCAGTCAGCTGCACTTTTAAATCATTGTTTATGATGGGTTCCACACCCTTGAATGCCTTTTACCTTCCTATCTATGACCTGGCACAATACGCAGCATTAGTGACCATATATGAACTGTGACTCACACACAGGAAAGTTTTAGCAGCTGTGAACTGTACTGAGGTTGTGGCAGAGTCATCTTTCATCTCATCCAACACTGATTTCTTCAGTTAATATCCTCTTAGCCTAATTCTACAGCAGTAATTACAGCTGGTGGCCAGTAACACCCAGGGCACGTCAAATAAGCTATCTATCTATCTATCTATCTATCTATCTATCTATCTATCTATCTATCTATCTATCTATCTATCTACCTGCCTGAGTGCCAGGACACCACAACTTCTCCTCTCCCCCAGGTAAATGGCACACAAACCAACAGAGTAGACACTATGGGGTATATGCAATTGTGGTCGAATTGCCGCAAATGTCGAAAAACGACACAATTTTTTTTTCCGACAATGCAATACAGTACTTTTCGACAAAAAAACGTCCGTTTCAGATTCGACTTTTTGAAATTCGACAGTTGTCAAATTCGACATGTCTCCAATGGTAAAAATGCGGCTTTTCGACAAAAGTATATTCAATTGAAGAATGTCGATTCGACAACAGTGCTTTTCGACAGTCATTTCGTCAATTTCAGTCAGCCTCATTTTGCTGGCGGAATCTAATAAAAAATTTTAAAGACATTTTTTGTGTGTGTTTTTTTGTTGCTAATAGCATATCTATTTATATTAGAAGGGATTATCTACTTGGTTTGTCTATTAGAAGCCACAAGTATTATTTATATATTTTTTAAAAGAATATTTTTTTTTTACTGACTATAAAATAATATGGAGAGATCAGAGCATGTTTTTCAGTGGGAAGGGGTGGGAATGGGTTAAAAATCAAGAAAAAAATGCACGGGGTCCCCCTTCCTAAGCATAATCAGCCTCGGGCTCTTTGAGCCGGTCCTGGTTGTAAAAATACGGGAAAAAAATTGAAAGGGGATCCCCCGTATTTTTACAACCAGCACCGGGTACTGCGTCCGGTCCTGGTGCAAAAAATATGGGGGACAAAAAGTGTAGGGGTCCCCGTATTTTTAACACCAGCACCGGGCTCCACTAGTCAGAGAGATAATGCCACAGCCGGGGGACACTTTTATATCGGGCCCTGCGGCCGTGGCATTAAATCACTAACTAGTCACCCTGGCCGGGGTACTCTGGAGGAGTGGGGACCCCTTAAATCAAGGAACTTTGCGGTCAGCAGTGAGGTTACTGACCGCGAGTAACCTCACCGCTGACTGCAAAGTTCCCACCATTGAAGGTAATGGAGTAGCTATGCTATGCGCCGTCTGACAGCTCAGACGCGCACAGCCAATCAGGAGAGTGCCACGACGTGGCGCTCCCTGATTGGCTGAAGGGACCCTCTGTGACAGGAGTCACGTGGGGTCCCGGCATTCGGGGAAAGGGGTCCCATGTGTAAACATGGGACCCCTTTCAGTGCGTGGTCCGGGTAAATGCGTTTTATTTTTTTGCCAAGTACGTGGATTACAAAAAAGAAGAGGACAGATCTATACTGGATTTTGGTGAGTATAATTTTATTTTCAGGTGCCCCGCGGATTCTACTTGGAGAAGAGTATAGATTCGGCGTGTGAACATAGGTAAGTATGTGTGTGTCGGCATGCATGTATGTAATAAAGTTTTACTTTCACGGTGTGCGTGTACTGTTTTTATTTGGGTATTTTTTTTGCAGTAGAACTACAGGTACCAGAGGGGCCGTTTCCCCCCCACATGCTAGTACTTGTGGTTCTCCAAGTACCAGCTTGCGGGAGAGGCTTGCTGGGACTTGTAGTTCTGCTACAAAAAACAATATTCTTTTATTTGACACAAGGCTATCAGCCCCCCCATCCGCAGTTCATGGATGGGAGGGACAGCCTCGGACTTCATCCCTGGCCCTTGGGTGGCTGGAGGGGGGGACCCCTTGATTTAAGGGGTCCCCACTCCTCCAGGGTACCCCGGCCAGGGGTGACTAGTTAGTGATTTAATGCCACGGCAGCAGGGACCAATATAAAATTGTCCCCCGGCTGTGGCATTATCTCTCTGACTAGTGGAGCCCGGTGCTGGTGTAAGAAATACGGGGGACCCCTACGCTTTTTGTCCCCCGTATTTTTTTGCACCAGGACCGGACGCAGAGCCCGGTGCTGGTTGTAAAAATACGGGGGAATCCCCTTTCAATTTTTCCCCATATTTTTACAACCAGGACCGGCTCAAAGAGCCCAAGGCTGGTTATGCTTAGGAGGGGGGACCCCTTGCAATTTTTTTCTGGGTTTTTTTAAACACTTTTGTGCCGTCCAAAAAGTCGAATCCAGGACGCACACTATCCGTCAATTGGCCCGTTTTTCGACAGCGGGACTGTCGAATCCGTTTTTTATTGAATATGTCGAATTCGGGTCCCGGCGGGAGGGTATGTGACTGTCGAATTTAAAAACGGTCGAATTCCAGCCGGAATTCGACCGCAATTGCATATACCCCTATGAGTCTGCATACCCTGTCCCCACCAGAGGTCCAGCAAACCAGCACTTCATGCACCCCTTCCCCCTCCCCTACACACACACACACACACACACACACACACACACACACACACACACACACACACACACACACACACACACACACACACACACACACACACACACACACACACACACACACCTCTCTGGAGGTCCTGTGAATAGGCACATCCAGAACCCTTCAACTGGGATCTCATACCACCCCATTGAAGGTAGTAGGTCTGGAACTGGCCACTCCAAGCACACCTGCAGCACGGCAGGGACATATTGCATAGTACTTGTTATCATTAGCATGGTAGCGCCTCTTAATATTTTTAGTAATAGGGTGTGCAGTCCAGCCACCCCCCCTTTTTTTCCATCATTATTAGGTTCAAGAAAAACGTCTGAAACAGATTTCCCTTACTCAGAGTCGCACTGAAATGTACAGACACTCCCATTAAAAACAGTGTGTCTGATCATCTTTGCACTGGCCACCCAGTTGCAGCATAGAAACTCCTACTTCACATTGGTATCCATTCACGCAAGTTACGGCACATACTTGCGACTTTTAGTACCCAGATTCTGACGCTTGTGCACTCGGCATGAAATTGGGAGATGCTTCCATTTTTGCAGCGTAGCATCACACAGGGAGCACGAGAGCTGCCAGCAGCACCAATCGTTTTTCCCCCCTGAAAATGCATCTTATTACATATCAACTTTGGTTCAAAATAATAACATGAGTCATAAGAAAACAAGGGTAGGGGGGAGGATATACATTTACAAATCCAGGCATGACTCAGTTATAGTATAGCATGACATAAAATAAATGAGCAGTAGTATAAAGCAAAATCATCAGAATCCTGATATAAATAATAGACTATAATAACCTCTTAGATTAACTGTCAGGGGCGGATTGGAACGGAAAAGAAGTGGCCTCACATGGGCAGCACCAGAGGTATATACTGTATAATCATGGCAGCTACACCACCCCTCACATGTCAACAAACAAAGCAGGCCCAACATGCACATTGGCCAACCGGGACTCTTCCCTATGATCCCTATGCCCAATCCACTCCTGTCTACAGTATACACAACAGGACCCATACAACCGGGAGGATCATTTGCTACAAACTGTGAAGTTAAATGCAGCCTTATCTGCATACAAAATGCTTCGATACGGTGTTTTCCAGGAAAACACTATAACATAGTATTTTGTATGCAGATACAGCTGCAGTCGCACACAGAATATACACATGCCGCATATCCCTTTAATCAGCATACCCATCTCCCCATGTTCTTCTCTATTTCTATCCATCTTCCCCACGTTTTCCTTGCTCGACCTTATCCCATTATCTCTGCTCACAGTGACGGGTGCAGGGTCCATACTGTGTATTGTAGAGGAAGAAGAAGTACGGAAGTACTATTAGCTTTTCCTTGAAAGCAGAATAGCCTTAAATAAGTTACTCAGCAGCACATGATGGCATGTCTTTGTGATTGTCTGCATCACAACTGCTAGACTTTAAAATTTAAATATTCAATCCTGTTAATACCAATGGATGATAAAACAGTTTATTTACTTCCTCATAGAGCAACTACATGTTATTATATACCTTTCTGTGCTCTGAGGATATGCATAATGCCTACAGTATGTGCTTCTTACAAGGAATTTAAAAAGTAGTTTGGATTTTGTTCCAGTTTAAGGAATTACACTTCAAATTCAACAGCTTTCAAATAAATACATATAAAGGAGTGTTCACAGAGTAGATGCCTCTTCTGTGCAACAAGGGTTAAGAGGATAATCATTCTCCAAAGCCAATTTCGAAATCCTGATGTTTAGTTCCTTGACTGCGGCCACGAGCAAACAAAATATCTTAATTTAATTATGATTTTGATCTTAAACCATAAAAAGAAATGTGGTAATTATCTGGCTGCGGTGGATGACAGCTGGTCCGTCTGATCCTACAGTCTGCTTACAAATTGGTATTAGTAGCAATAATAAAGCTGATTAATGTTAAGATTAGATCCACACAAACCGGACACTGCCAGCTGGCCTCACAAAAGCCGTCAATCTTCACAGCAGCTGTTAAATTACAAGTGCCATGCTCTTTATATTAACATTTCAGTCTTTCTGGGCAACAATGCATATTAATGCCGGAGGACCGGCCCCTATGCCGGAATGTCCAAACTTACTACTCAGTAATCAGAGTGAATGCTGGAGGCCTCACTATGGTGGGATGGACTTTCATCAATCAATCACTTCCACCGCTTTTATTTCCTTCCTGTCATCCTACGCAGGAAATAATCAGCAAATATAGAATATTTTAGAATTGTTACTTTGTTTCCGTTAACCCTTTATATAGCACTTTCATGCTATGGGAGTTGAACAGGGAATTTGAGGACAAATGCCAAGATACACCTGCCAATATGCTGCTCCTTTGCTGACATTTTTAACATGCTGAAAATTACCGGTATATGAGAAATTGCTTTACACAGTTATGGGACACTAGGGAGTAGAAGGCTGTTGCTAAACTACCACCCCCATTTTCACAAACTAGCCTAACAATACAGAACTTCAGACAGGGTGTCGTGCTGCCATAATGGTCATGGTTAATTCATGGCCAGTATATGATAATGGATCGTGCTGGGATGGAATCAGTGAATCAGGTGAAAAAAAGCATCAATGAGCTTAAGTCGTGGGATGAGGAGCCTTTTGTGAGTTTTAAGGTTTATCTCTGTGGCCAAAGCTGCTTATTGCAAGTGATGTGCTGGGCAGATTATCCAGGGCCTACTGATAATGAAATGTTCTATTATTCACGGAAGTGATGTTACAGAGAGAGAGAGAGAGAGAGAGAGAGAGAGAGTGCGATAGTCATATATCACATAAAGGACACAGATATATATTCTATATAATAAAAAGCTAACACTGCTCCTCACCTCTATGGGGAGTATTCAAGTGTATATTGCATGCTGGTGGCCACAAGATGGTGCCTGACGGAGCAACTGAAGTGTTGCTCCGTTCGGGCGCACACAGCCGTCGGCGCTAACATCACTGTTGTTCCGTAATTTCGACAGGCTGGTAACTAGTATATATATAAAACACAGATTTTATATATATATATATATATATATATATATATTAGCTGAATACCCATACTTCGCTACGGAATTTCAAGTATTTCCATGCGTATAACTTTAATTTTGTAGGACTTCCTGGTAAACTATTTAAACTTACAACAGGACATGCTACAACCGCCACTGTCAATATTTGTCAGGCCGCACCTCTGGGTCGACCTTTCCCGGATTGATGCTGTCAAAAGGCTGTCGCTGAGGAGAATAATCCGCCTCCTTCACTGCCCCGTCCCGCCTCTGATGCTGCCCTGCTCAGTGCTGTAAATGCTGGGACAACAGTCCAAGCTCTGCTCGCTGTATGTTAAATACGTATGGTTTGCAGGGATAGGCTGACTCTGGGGTTTATTCCGAGTTGTTCGCTAGCTGCATTCGTTCGATGTGCAGCGATGAGGCCAAAACCCGTCACTTCTGCGCATGCGTATGCGGCGCAATGCGCACGCGCGACATACTATTACAACGAACTATGCCGTTTCACACAGGGTCTAGGGAAGCTTTTCAGTCACACTGGTGGCCGCAGAGTGATTGACATTAAGTGAGCGTTTCTGGGTGGCAACTGACCGTTTTGAGGAAGTGATCGGAAATACGCAGGCGTGGCAGAAAAAATGCAGGCGTGGCTGGGTGAATGCAGGGCGTGTTTGTGACGTCAAAACAGGAACTGAACAGTCTGAAGTGATCGCAAGAGCTGAGTAGGTTTTGAGCTACTCTGAAACTGCACAAAAATAAATTGTAGCCGCTCTGCGATCCTTTCGTTCGCACTTCTGTTAAGCTAAAATACACTCCCAGTGGGCGGCGGCATAGCGTTTGCACGGCTTCTAAAAACTGCAAGCGAGCGATTAACTCGGAATGACCACCCCTATTCCAAAGGTCCCTAGGTCTCCTTGCTTAGCTTCTCGCTCTCCTTAGGACTCCTCCTTTGAGATAAAAAGTTAAATATATTTGCACAACACTTAAGGTCACTGGGAGAGCTGTCGGTACCCTTTACACAGCAGATAAGCAGTTGCTGACTATCAACTTTCTTTTAATGCATTTAAGAGTCAAAGGGGGGAATTCAATTGTTTGAAAAGTTGGTTAGGTGTCTGTTTTTTCCTGTATATTAGATAGGAAAAACAGACACCCAATTGACTTTTCAAACAATTGAATACCCCCCAAAATATCTATCTCTCCTTTCCTCCTATTGTTCTCTGAGAGGTTCAGCAATGTTTAGTTCAAGTGACAGGTTAACCTCTTATAATTTAGACACTATCCTCTCCTGACTGGAAATAGGTTGGTTAAGTACTTATATCTGAAATCTATATACAGTATATTAAAGGCAAATACAACGGACTCATCACAAAATCTCCTGAACCACAAGGCTGCACTTCCTTGCCAGTGGCAGTTTTAGAGCAGTCCATTATTCAAATAGGGGAGCCACACCCAGCGATGTTTGACAGTGTTTAGGGGTGGCAATGATGTGGCTCCCCTATATGAATCATGGAGTGCTCTGCAACTGTCACTGCAAGGAAGTCCAGGAACAGAGGATTGTGTCATCCCCCCTCTGCGACTTGGTGTCGCCAGCACCATGCATTCTTTATAGCCCCGGCTGGGTGGGCTGTCCTAACTATCCTATGTGATGGGGGGAATTTTCTCACCCACTTTAACCCCTTTGTGGGTGGAATTTTGAAAAATCACTTCTTAGTGGGTGCCTATGTCACAAAAGCAAGCTACTGTCCAAATTTCAAGTTCCTAGTCCTTATGGTTCAGGAGATTTTGTGATGAGTCAGTGGCATTTGCCTTATATATATAAAAAACTATGTTTAGTCTAGAGATGTGCGTGGACCCCCCATTTTTTAGTTTTGGTTTTAGTTCATCGTCAAGTTTTGGCAAAACCATCCTCAAGTGTTTTGGTTCAGATTTTGGTTCGGTTTTGGATTTCTTTAAAAACAACATAAAAAAACACATCTCTGCTTTAGTCACTAAAGGGATGATTCAGTGTATATACACACACAAAACACATTAAAAAGGGTACATACAATACATCTTTACATACAGAAATGCACTTACTGTACTTGTTTTGACAATGCATTTGAAGGAACAGGAACCCTTCATGGACCTAATACATCTGGACCAAACAGGTGATAGAGAATAAAGGCGATCTGTGAGGGAGAAAACTAATTGCATCTTCTTCACCCCTTTCTGTTACTTCAGTAAACCTGCCCTGCAAATACATATATACAATAATATATTTCTGCAACTCCATGTGAAAAAGTATGAGCTCTCCTGTGCTTAATATGCAGTTAGAGGTCGATTCTGATGAATCTCTCTGCATGGACGCAAATAGCGAGTTTTTGCATACAGTGCAACGCATATGCAGTTGTAATTTTTTTTTTCCAATTTTGTTTATGTATAACATTTTGAAAGTTAAACCCACAAAAAACACAATGAACAAAATAAACAGGAGACATCTCTGAGTCAGGCCCATACAAACAGAACATATAAATATCAAACAGGAAAACAAGGAGGACTGAGTTGCAGATCAAATCCTGGAGCCATTTGAATACCAGTGGACCAGAGAAATAAATACAGTACACAGGATATAACAGTAATGAAAAATTTTCACAGAATTACACAAAAAAAATAAAAGATAAAAAAAGCATGTAGGCTCAGGGAAAGACAATGTAAAAGAGCAAAGAAGGATAATACACTTGAAGGTCTAGCCACTTTACAGCTTGATGTGGAGATTGTGTAACAAATTAACATGCAACTAGAGTTGTATTTCCCCACTACTGTTAAGTGGAGAAGAATTTTCTCTATAAATCAGAGAGAAAATGAAATGGCATCTGAATATTCCCACCAGGCTCTGCAAATAATGGATAGATACATTGGGCTATCGGATATAGGGAACGATGCGAATTACAGGGAGGTGGCTGTCTCTGTGCTAATGGACGGGCTCAATAAAACATTAAGGGACAGGGTGCAAACGTCTTTGTCTAATTGGAGAGGGGTCACAGTAGCTAGTCTTAGAGAGTGCGCTATTGGACATAACAAGAATATTGCTAGGTGCAGAGAACAACAGGAGGAGAAGCTGATGACAGTAAGTATACAGGCTCTGACAGGAAAGTCTCATCAGCCCAAACCCCAGACCCCTGCTGTTTGGAAAAGACCGAGAATATGTTACATTTGTAAAAAGGAAGGGCATTTCGCCAGAGATTGTAGGAGTAGTAGGACACATAGTTAATATAGACCCCCTAGTCAGAAAACACAAGCCACGTCATTAAACACATAGACGGGACCAAGGGACATATAGTAAGGAATCATGAGCCATATAGAAAACACAGATTCGGTTAATGGGAAGAACGGAATAAATGCAACTTTACCCTTTGACAAAACTTGCTGGGGTTAAGATGAAGCCTCTAAACTTCTGCTTCTTTTTCTAGCAGAAATGGCCCCTGATTAACTTAACAAGAGCTTTGTTAGATATGAAATACATATAATGTGCTCCCGATCAGGAAGTGCAAAGTATGTTAGTCACCCACAAAGACTAATGTTGCATTTCACTGTTCTAGATTCATGTCCATCACAGGTAGAGGAAATTATCTCACAGATACCGGGTTCCCTATGAACTTAGGATGGACAGGACACTGGATTGATGGCTGGGATAGTACCAGTAGAGATACGACACATAGAATTTTTTTTAGGGGTATAGACCTAGTAGAAAAGTCATTCCCCATAGTGCCCAATCCAGTTGTCAAATTTTATCAAATCCTCTTTGCCTCTACAAACGTATCTGTTACTAACCTCTATGTGATTTTTCTTCAAAGTTTCCTCCTCATCTCTTACGTTCACCGACAGGAGGGTACAATACACGGACCCGATTACAGTTCAAACGCCATATGCCTACTCGGTCCGTCAGAGTTCTGCCCAAATCCAGTATATCTCACCAGCACGATGACACCAGTATTACTGCAATGTGCCTGGTCATGCACAAAGGGTGGAGAATGAGAATACTGGTGAAGGGAGATTGTGTACAGACACCGATATGCATGATGGTGTGACAGCCTGTTGGTGAATACCAAACCTGACATTTTCTTTTTTTTTTACTATTATTCCCCTCTCTTCTCTCATCCAGAGACGGTTTACTTCCCACAACTGATAACACACAATAGTAAATTGAAATGCAAAATTTGTGTTCCCTACAGGAAAAGGCAGTCTGGAAGTCGAAGGGGTATGGTCAGGAGTCCTCAGGACTTTGGACAGGTGGACACGGTAAGCCAGTGGCCCCCAGAACATATCTCCCAAGCCTAGCTGAGGCGGCACACGGTCTGACTCATCTAGGTAAAGAAGGTATGTGCGAGCTTTTAAGAGCCTACTGGTGTGCGCCAGGATTCTCTTCTCATGCTGGTAAGAGAACAATGACATGTTTTACTTGCTTGAGGCAGAATATTGGTAAGACAATACCAACAGAGCCATCCCATATCCCTCCTACAGACGGACCTTTTCAGGTAATACAAATCGACTTCATACAGTTACCAACCTGTAGGAATTTGAAATATGTATTAGTATGTATCAATGTGTTTTCCAACTGGGTAGAAGCGTTCCCTGCTGCCACAAATACTGCTGCGTTCACTGCAAAGAAAATTGTGCAAGAATTTGTGTAAAGATATGGTATCCCTAGAGTGATTGAAAGTGATAGGGGTACCCATTTTACAGGTGAAGTCTTTCAGGTCATGTGCAAACTGATGGGAATTAATAGCAAGCTGCATACTCCGTACCGACCACAGGCGAGTGCGAAGTTAGAGAGAGTGAACAGCACTATTAAGAACAAGCTGAGCAAAGTGATGGCTGAAACTGGATTGCTGTGGCCAGAAGCTTTGCCACTAGGGTTGTACAGCATCACTTATCACCCTCTGAAATTCTTTTTGGTCGACAACCCCATGTAATGATAGACCCCCAGGATGATTTGAAATGCAATAATGAAATAACTGTGAAATATTTGGTTATGATGAGGCGGCAGCTGAGAAATCAACAAAGAAATCTAAAGCTGGTGATTCCTGACCTACCGAACAGTAATTGTCATGACATTGAGCCTGGGGATTATGTGATGATTCGAAATTTCTTACACTCAGGTTGCCTCATAGACAGGTGGGAAGGACTGTACCAAGTCTTGTTAACCAGCACTACAGCATTAAAGGTCGCCGAAAGAGAGACTTGGGTCCACTCGTCCCACTGCAAGAAGGTCGCTGACCCGGAGAAAACTCGTGACAAAGAGCAAGGTGAAGAGAACCTCGTATCACTAGAGTGTTTGTTCCGGGAAAGTTGAGAGGCAGGACTGATGAACGGCACCTGAGCACGGAGAGCAACAAGATCAAGGACGGTTTTCGCACCACTTTCTTTTTTCACCCCCCTACATTTTCCTTTCTTTTCTCCTCCTTATTTTTCCTTCTTTCCCCTAACGAAATGGATCTATCACAAGAGACTGCGTTTCGGGTTCTGCTAGTAATTCTGTTTTTGATCAGGACAATTTGTTTTGGTGAGGGTCCCAGAGAGGTGGAGCAAGGATCTGCAATGGGTTCTGATGGCAAGTACGAATTTGTAGGATCTCAGGAGCAGCACATCACTCGGGTAAAGGCTGGTATCAGTAAGCGCTCTGGTAGTCATGGAGCTCGGAGGCAATGTGAAGGGTTATTGTCTGATGAATATTGTATTTGTAGGAATTGTGAGAACATAGTCGAAGATGGGTGCATCTAGAGATGTCATCTAGAGATGTCAGTCCAACATTAATATCGACATGGACCGCCATCCGTTGAGTGATTACCACTCACTAGTGGGTAAGGTCTTAAACCAGACAGAATGCTGGGTATGCTCACAGTTACCCCAAGGTCAGAGTAAGTCAGGATTAGTACCATACCCTTTAGCAATAGATGAGGTACTCAAATTACGGGGTGGGAGACCAGTGGACAAGAAATTCAATATGTCTAGGCCCCCTAGCTTGAAGCTCCACCAGTACAACGTAGATAGGTCCCTGTTGTGTTTTAATATTTCCAATTTCTGAAAACCAGGAAATTGGGAAGTGACTTGGAATAACCAGACAATGACCTTTTCACACAGAGCTGATAGGATTCCTATAGACTCTGAACTTGTACGCAAGATAGCCAACAGTGGAAAGTATTTTCGGTACCGATATACACGTGGAAGCAAGACCATGTGGGTTGGAAAAGTATCGTCAGGGTATTGTGCCCATATCATCCAGCCTGATACTTGTACTGAGCAAATGAGAGAACAAGGGATTGGTTTCTTTATATGGAAAGTTTGCAATATGGTAATGTTACATTTTGTCCCCTATGTTCTCCCAGACGATGCCTATTTCATATGTGGGAGGAAAGCGTACAAGTGGCTTACTCCGAGCTCTGAGGGATTGTGTTATATTGGAAGAGTACTACCAGAGGTCATGACCATAACCCACGACAAAATGAAAGACGTTCACCGCAGCGCTCAGACTCCTTATACTCATACCCACTATGAACATATCAACAAGAGACACCTCATAGATAGGGCAGAGCCTCTGATTTGATCCATTAATCCACCGGGATTCAGTTCCTTCTCGCATTATATATCACCCGTACTGCCAGAGGAACTATAAATTATAGGTACATCCATGCGCTAGCGAACTTGATAGACAATATCACCGAGATGTATGATGACACCTTCAGGTATACGGGAAGGGAGTTACAAGCCTACAAGAAGGAACTGATCCAGCACAGGATGGTCCTTAATTACGTCACAGCTGTGACAGGTGGGTACTGTATTACCCTGGCAACTCAGTATGGTGTGAAGTGCTGTACGTATATTACGAACAGCACTGATGACGCCACGGAGATCATCGATCAGAATATGGACGAGATCTTACAGTTGAAGTGGGAGTTCAGGAGGAAGCACAATCTTACCCTAGCGACTGTGGGTAATGAACTTACTGGCTGGGTCTCATGGTTGAACCCACGCAAATGGTTCTCAGGGTTAGGAGAGTGGGCACAAAATGTTTTTATGAGTGTGGGGAAGTTTCTCCTTTGTATCCTGGGAGTCATCATAATTATTGGTCTGATATTTAGGTGTGTTCAAATTCTAACGCGGTGCAAGCACAGCACAAATTTGATGAGTCTAAGGAGCGAGGGTGCTGTTACAGCAGCAGATTTGATTTATGATCCATCCATAGAGGCAGTGTTATGATAAGGATTGCAAATGAATTTCTTGGCCTGTTTATTTCACCATTTTTCACTGTTTCCCCCCTTACCCAGATACATCCAACCGGAAAAGACATCAACCCTACCCAAAATGTTTATGTGAATGTATTTTTATATATGTGTCTTATCTTCATCTCTGCAACCTCCAGTTAATGGCACACATAGTCGACAGGTGTTATACACATATAGTAGCATTCACATATGTTCCCCCTCCATGTATCATCTACTAAATGTGCTCCCCATTTGTTGGAATAAGAAGCCGAAAAGAGCTCGGTAGTGTTTGTTTGCCCATTTACAGACCCTTAATACGGGATGAGAAGGATTTAATGTATACTACGCAATACCTCGAAGCTTACTTAGAACATATACGGCACAATGATACATGCCCCTCAGACATCGATTCATACATACATGCTTTTTACTATCCCACTAGGTTATACTTTTCCCACCTACAACTCTTCCCCGATCATCCAAGCTTCTGTATATATTGTATAGGTAATATTTTTCTGTTTATTGATTAGTTAGTGGCAGTAATTGATGACTGCCAAAGGGTGGACTGTCGAAGTAAAAAATATTGCAGTACACACGTCACGTACAAACTACACACAGATGGCCTCTGTGCGCGTACTTGTTCTGCCGTGCATGCTCATAGTCGCAATTTGCGTATAGTCGCTCCCGCGGTCCCGCGTATTAGCGCGTGGTATGAGTAATTACGGTAGTGTTTGTAATCGCATGGAAAAGCCATAAAAACATATTACACATTAAAATCCAAATAGTGCACAATGGCCCTCATTCCGAGTTGATCGGTCGCAAGGCGAATTTAGCAGAGTTACACACGCTAAGCCTACGCCTACTGGGAGTGTATCTTAGCTTCTTAAAATTGCGACCGATGTATTCGCAATATTGCGATTACAAACTACTTAGCAGTTTCAGAGTAGCTTCAGACTTACTCTGCCTGTGCGATCAGTTCAGTGCTTGTCGTTCCTGGTTTGACGTCACAAACACACCCAGCGTTCGCCCAGACACTCCTCCGTTTCTCCAGCCACTCCTGCGTTTTTTCCGGAAACGGTAGCGTTTTCATCCACACGCCCCTAAAACGCCGTGTTTCCGCCCAGTAACACCCATTTCCTGTCAATCACATTACGATCGCCGGAGCGATGAAAAAGCCGTGAGTAAAAATACTATCTTCATTGTTAAATTACTTGGCGCAGTCGCAGTGCGAATATTGCGCATGCGTACTAAGCGGATTTTCATTGCGATGCGATGAAAAATACCGACCGATCAACTCGGAATGAGGGCCCATGTACACATAGTCTCCCTGCACCACACCAGCGAGTTACACTTGTTTAAATGGTATAAGAACAAAGGGATTCACCTTTTCAGGATAGGAGGGGACAGAACTAGGTTATAAGGTGGTGTTTGGTATCCAGCTGTAGGGTATTTTAAGAGCAATATTCCGGTGTTAGTTTGCAGAAGATCGCACGCTCCTGAGAATAGTTATGTGCAGAAACAGAATATAAATATTAACTGTATATATTGTACACTTGATATGTGGCGGGAACCCAGAGGAGAACATCTGCAACTGCACCTGGAACAGACATCGCCCACCTATTCAAACTGACTTATGACCTCTCCTGTACTGTAAATGACCATCCCTGTGTCCAATGGACAAAGAGATTACAGTTTCCATTGTGTTAGGTTTTGGACAAATGTATAAATAGCCAGCTGCAGGCCAGGTCACTCTCACAGACTCTGAAGGTCATTTACCTTGATGACTGAGGACCTGACCGGGAAGCGCAGGTGAAACCAAGCGTATGTACCATTGACTGTAGCCTTTTTCTCTAATTGTATTGTAATATTGTTGTAACCCCCTGCTAGTAAAGATAACCGTTGTGGGTTGGACCTCAACATAGTTTTTGAATTACAATTGGTGTCGTGTCCCATTTCCTTGCTAAGGTTTAAAGTGTATTTACAGCCACTCGGGCTGCTGCATTGTGCTAACAGCGTGTAGGCCTGTATACGCAAACTGTGTAGTCACTACGTCCTTTTGGCTTATGTACGCAGAGTGCGTACACGGTACGAATATGTGTACGTAAGGTGTGTAACCAATATAAGGGTAAAAGGTTAAATACAGCGGCCGCAGCGGCTCGATTTTAAAGTGTATTAAGTTTGTTTAAAGTATTGCTTTTAGTCCTGTAAGTAAATCAACATTTACAGTCCTCCTGGGAGCTCCCAGTGGAAGTGGCCACATTGTTACACTGTGAGCTTGTTCAGTAACAAACTGAGGAGTAAATAAGTCTCGGGCAAAAAGCAGCTGCGAAGAAGGATTTCAGGAACTGCTTAGGATTAACACTTTCTGCTCCCTCAGGCAAACCAAGTAGACAAATATTATGGCAGTGGAGGCAACCTTCAATGTTCGTAAGCTTTTGCTGGCATGCCACCATCTGAGATTCTAAGAAGGGCAAGTAGCCAGTGACAGTAGCACTACAGCTCTCGAGGGTAGATGTATATGATTCTCAGTCTCACCAATCCTTTCCCTCATCTTTTACATATCTTGATGAAAAAGGTGCAAACCCATTTTTAGCTATGCTATTCTATCTGACACCCTTTTTCCAAATTAGTAATGGCCTTGGAGTAGTTGTTCCATTGTGACTGTAGAAGTTGTAGTCAAGACAGGAAAGGACTGCACGGTGCCCCCATCACAGCAGGAATACAATTTTGTATGGCAACAGATCAGGAAAACTTCTCCAATCTGGCAGGTGCTAGAAGCCTGCGTGTGGGATGCTGGCCGGACTTGAGCGTTTTTTTAAAGGTGCAGTCATGTACCAGGCATGATTTAGCCATTGAACAAGCTCACAATGTTACCACTTCCGCAGGGAGCTCCAAAGAGGACATTTGTTTGTAAGATTCAGGAGTAGGACCATGTTCTTCACCTTGCTAAGACTAAAGGCCCAGAGGAGTTAAATGGTCAAGGAGTTGCAACATTCTGGATTTCTCTACTGATGTCCAAAAATCACAGGTAGGTAGAACTCGGTTGTGTATATTTTCACTTCGTGATCAGGACCAGGAAGTGACATAACGAGAGGGCAGTAGATAACTTCCGCCCATACAGCACCTTAATGTTTTCTCCACTCTCCATTCGTTTGCAGTTATTTTGTTTTTTCTATGCACCACTGGACCCTTGCGAGCTCGCTTCGCTTGCCATGCTTCGGGCTCGGTATGGTATCTCGCTCCACTCCGCTTCGCTCACCACAGGTTACTATTCCAAATAGTTTGTGACATGGACCCTGGGGCTTATGGGAAAGGTCCTCTCCATGAAGAGAAACTAGACGCTACCGGTAGGGCTCTGATATGAGGCAAAATATGCCTCTACCAGTACGCACACCTGGGCGCTCTTCTAGTTTGCAAAGTCATCTTCAGACAACAGAGAATAGGAGGTATTATATTGTGCGCTGGGCAGACAAAACAGGGATTCACTGCACATGTACAGGCTGAGAAGAGCAGAGAGGGGGCCATTGGATAATGGAAAACAAGTCCAGTGCTGTGTCCCACCCCTAGCGGAACATCTGGATTTAATGCATTCTAGCTTCTGCATGAGTAAGAATGGGTGGGTGTAGTCTTGAATGTACAAATCTACGGTTCATCATTTCAACATAGAAGAAATTAGAGAAAAATTTTATTGAATCTAAAGTCCATTGCATTACTGGTTATGTCAAGCAAACCAGGTATAATGAGGTACCTGGGAGATGAGAAAAATGTTAAAAATTGTTCTCTTCATTCTACAATGCTCACATAATTTCTATATTTTGCCAGTGGAATTTGACCTTCTGTGTTTTCAGTTCTACCCCAACCCACTACTCCGCAGAATGAATCAACCTTTGTCAGCTCTATTCATAGATTATAAATACATCAAAATTAGAAATACAATGTGGAAGAGCTGCAGATTGTACCTCTAGGAACTTCACGCTTCTGTCAAATTTCCTGTTCCACCCAGAAACTTGATTGAATTTAAAGCAATTACAATTATTTCTATCTAGTTGCTAAGTTTATTGAAAGAAATGTAATAGCTGATGAGCTCATTTTAAAAGTAGAAGTGATTAGGTCATTATACAGATAGGAACTTCTCTCAGCTGCTCAACAGCCATCTACAGTGGTACCAAAATTCCATTGGGTAAAAAGTGATTAATGATTTACTTTCAGAGATTAATTATTGATGTTCAACAAATTCACTTGGGATGAAGAAATCCAGAGGCAGAATAGCAGATTAATTGCTTTAGAAGTAGGTAATTTAGAGCTAGATATCTGGGAGACATGAAATGAGCAACTCTAACAAAAGATGACAAGATTCAAAGTTGAAACAAGGGTGACTCCATATTACAGATCACTTTTGAGACCCCTGACTTAGCGGGACTCCCTGAAACGCCAGCGGCTTCTGCAGTGCTCAGCTGTAACCCTTCAGATGCCTCTTATACTGTTCCCCTGGTACTGGATAACAATCTGCAGGATGGAAGAACCATCTGCAGCTTTCATTGTTTTTGATGATTCTATTAATAAATGTTTTCAAAATCACTCATTAAAAATACTACACAAATCCTTTTATTTTACAAATGGAGTTAGAGAAGGAAAATAAGAAGAGGGAGGAGAAAGTAAAACATTTTTGAAACTGCCGTCTTGGAACAAAGAATCATTCACTGTTTCATAGTACAGAGCAGTCGTTAACTGGGGATTAATAGAAAACTACCAGGCAATGTTTATTAATGGGCTCATCCTGGTTTTAGCTGTGGTGAGATCACTCTATACACAATGCTCTATACTTGGCACCCGTTTAGATCCGTTGCCTCTTCCCTCTGGCACTAACCTGTACGCAGGAATTCTTGGCCCGGAGCCCATCAGTTGTTGTTGGGAACAGGTGTCATACGATATACTCAGCTCTCAGTAAGAATAAGGAAGTCAGCAAACAAGATGCAAGCGATTAAAGACCTCCTGGAAATACTTGAAAGATTTCGTTTTTCCCACTCTGTTGTTTTAGTTGCTGCAGACAGAGGGTTTCACCTGTGTTCATAGGCCTAGCACCTGCATTTTCTTTGATGTGCTTCTTTCTCTCCCTTCAACGACTTCCTTTGGGCAACCGCTCCAAAACACCCCTCTCGTTGGGAATATCCCTATCTAGTTTCTTTTGAACAATTTCTCTAACAGTCATGAATGACACTCAGGCTATATTGACCATTATTTTAGCAAACTCTTGTTTAATGTTGTCTCTCATAATGTACTGACAGGTATAAACAGTTCAGAATATTGTGAGTGTGATCCAGTGGTGGTTACACCGAGGAGGACATGTATGAAACCAGGGCATAAGACACTGCAATGTCAGCAACGTTTCTCATGCATATGCACATGTATATGAGAAGCCTTAGCTACAGCAGATGGACACTGGTAGGCTGATTTACTTGCACCTTTTTTCATTCTTATTAATTCATTTTAAATTAAGGCAAGTTGCACTAAATGAGCCCCCAACCCAACACCCCTTGTTGATAGTTGCTGATGGTGCATGGATTTAAAAATATTTATTATTCTATTTACTGATGTACCAGGTCTAGGTATTATTTTTTTCCATTCTGGCGTCATAAATACAGTAGTGTCCAGAGTTGGTAGAGGGATTTATAATGCATGGGAACCTTCTCCTGGTAATTTTTGAGAAATAGTAGCCCATACACTACTATAGGGTAACACCTTATGGAGAAGGTGGTATCCTTTCGGGGCCAAGCCCCGAAAATCAGACAGTTTTGCAGCCCCAAACCTTTGCTGTCGGAACTGGAGGGATTGCAGCAGTTATCAGCGATATCTGCAGCGGACCCTCAGTACTACATTCACGAGACCCTTAATATTTGTGGGTAGTCCCCAAAAACTGGCATTTTTTGTGCAAAATCCCACAAATATTGTTTTAGAAATAGGCCCTTTTAAGATAAAATACAGTATAAAGTTAATACAAAATACAATGGCTAGCAGAGTTTGCTGAAAGTTACAGTTCAACAACAACAACTGGTGAGTTGTATGTACTTCATGCCATGTACAAATGACCTCTCTTTCTAAGCTGCGTTCATAACCTGTGTGCTCAGTCGTATGACTGCACCAGGGACACAGCATGTTAAAAAATACATTGCATAGAAACGTACAAGTTATGTCCACAAGTACAGTACTGAAGTGTCAGTGCAATGCACTTGTAACTGTAATATGTGCTGGCAATACAGATGAAACCACCAAGGTGTGAGAAGGAAACCCCTCCTTTAGATGCAACTGTGCCCTGCCTGTGACTGTTACTAAACATGCCAGATTTTATGTCTGTGGAGTCCCTGCCACTAATTATATAACAAAATAATGGAATAGTTACAGAACAATAAGGTTTTTGATACATTTCCAGGTAATTATACCACCAAAAAGACTGTTTGCCAAAATTATGCAATGTTACTCCGTTTTGGCATAAAAGAAGGACAATTATCAGGAGCAGAAAAAAAGAGTTTGTAGTGTTGTGACATTTAATAGGGGAATAATTGTCAGGAAACCGATCAGATAATGATAACCTTTAGTGATGGACCCTTAAACAGTGAAATTTACATATGAGACATTTGGGATCCTATGCAAATGGTCAAAGGATTGAAAGGTACTGAATTCTTGGTTGTCTCATCTGTTTTTTTGCAACATCTGTGGGTTCATTGGCAAATTGGTGTTGACTGATGAACAAATATTTCTTCTGGATAGTAAGCAAATATAGAACAGGTAATTTGCATGTAATTTAATAATAAAGCAGTAATAAAATAAAATTATAAGACAATTTGACTATTTTGTTTAATTACTACTGTATTAATAAAGAATGCAATTGTGTGTATTTTTGTGTCCTGTTATGTAATGACACTGCATCTCTGCATAAGGAAGAGGAAGAAAAAACACTAGAGACCTTTGGAAGAGTGAGGTGCTGGTGGGTGTAGAGAGGGTTTTAATGTGTAAATATGTTATTCTCCAATATCAATGTTTAAAGAGCCCCTTCCTGGACAGGCCAGCCATGTCAGAGATAGGGGTGGGAGCACATGGCAATACAATTGCTTATTGCAGACCCACAGACTTTGGGGGACATGTATCAAGCCTTAGAGAGGGATAAAGTGGAGACTGATAAGTACCAACCAATAAGCTCCTAACTGATATTTTTCAAACACAGCTCTAACTTTGTGAGAGTACAGAAGGTGCAAAAGTAGGCGTATTACCACTGAAGTAGACACACAGATTTATGTTACCCAACCCAAGTGGCAAGTACCGTATGAGCATAAGCTGTTTACACCCCTTTCACATCGCAATGCCGGGTCCCACCCGGGAATTGAAAACGGGTTCTTCCCGGGTGGGACCCGGCATTGGACATTTCACATCGGGGACAGAGGCGGCGCTAGGGATGACATCATCTCCGTGCCACCTCTCCCTATACAGTAAATGGGCCCCGGGTCGCATCGACCCGGCAACCCGTTCACACTGCACCTGACCTGGTATTCAACCCAGGAATAACACTGCTTTATTCCTGGCTTGGATTACCGACAGTCGATCTAGGAAGTCAGCATGGCACTTTTCACACCGCACAGTAACCCGTGTCGACCCGGCAATATACCGGGTCGATACCGGGTTAATTTTGTGGTGTCTAAGGGGTACTACACATTAACCCTCTCTCCTACACCCCGACCCCGTTCTTCCAAAGATATCTTGTGTTATCATCATTTAGGTCTTATTCTTCATTCTAGAGCAGCATTGCTATGTCATTACATCATGGGAAGACTGTAAAGCACAAAAAGAAAAATACATGGCATAGCATGGTTCAGTAGTGCAGTATTGCTAAAATTAATGCTGCAATTATTTCCAAAAGGAAACTTGCTGACAGTTTGGAAACGTGCTTTCAGTTACATCAAGGCAGTGAGCCAGCACCGCACAGATACAGTACTGCTCTTATTTTGCTACATGAGGCATTTCATACAAAACCCAGTAACTATATATACATACTGTATAGGCTATAACTACAGATTATTATTAGAGAGTGCACCACTTATGTTACAGGTGTAGGTGGTTTCATGTCACCAGAAGATAAATGCAGCTTGTTCGGATCCATAATAACTCAATTTAGACTTTTTAGAGTTAGACCAAATGACCCATACTGGCCAGGTGTGTCTCCCATGGAATAATATCACAATAATATCACCTTGCACCTTGCATGAGGCTGGAAGTAGTATAGAGTGTAACTCAGCTGGTCTACATACTGTATATAAAGGCCAAATACCACTGACTCATCACAAAATCACCAGAACCATGAGGACTATGAACTTGAAATTTGGACAGTAGCTTTTGTTTTGTGATGAATGCACCCACTAAGAAGGGATTTTTCAAAAGTCTACCGCCAAAGGGGTGAAAAGGGGCGAAAAAATTATTCAATATCTCGTAATCCAGATAAGATTTCAATTTGGTTTTTGCATACAAGCGTTACCAAATTAAGTGCCAAAGTAGGTGTATATATTTTTAGCAGCATACAGGAAACAAAGAAATCACCACTATGTCCTTTGGCGCCCTTCTATAGATAATCCAAACAGAATCCACCAAGTGAGATGTGTCTTCAATGCTAGAGGTTCCTTGAGGTCATCTTTAAATGACCTCAAAAAAACATAAAAGAATGTCATAGTGTATCATACATTCACAGTCCCCAGATGTAGATAGTGCAGTTTTCTCCCTACCAGATTTGGTGGTCTACAGATATAATGTAGACAATCGCACATTCATAGGAGCAGGTATCCCCCAATTTTAAATACTTCTTCTCTATAGGGGTGTCAATTCCACTCCACCGTACATATGAGATGAGAAAAAAAGCTTCCAATAGTGTATTTATCATTTTAATCACATTCATAAAATGACATACGAACTAAAACAGTATGAATATACTCTCACCAGATGGTTTGATCTACTGTAAAAAGGTAGACAATAGTGCAGTTAACAAAGAATATCCCAGGCATCCCCCAGATATCCCAGTCCACCGGCAGGTGATGAATTAGTCCAGTCACAGTCCTCCTCAGGCAACGCGTTTCGATACACAGTGCATCTTCCTCAAGGTCTGAGCTTATGAATCGCCCTCCTGCATGGATATTTCTTCTGGTCTAACCAGTGGGTAAATCAGTGTTTGGAGCTGGGACTGAACTCAGACCATTTAGAAACATTCCCTTCATTATTTCCATATCAGTTTTCTCCTTCAAAACCCCTGCACTTAGATCCCTTGTTTGTAGTGAGTAGTAAAAGTGAGGGGAAATCAGGACCGTGCCTACTACATGTGGCACTCATTTTGTGGGATTGAATGTACAGTATGCTCACGATCCACCCAACTCCTCCCGTGGGCTGGTTTCTATGGGGGCTACTAAAATGTGAAGTTTATCAAGCCATTGAAAAGTTTGGCCCCAGCACCTAATGCCATCTTCAGATGGGCTACTCTAACGCATTTTATACAAGAGAAGGATACAGATGCACAGCCTGATGGCTGATAGAGGTAGCTGCTGTATCTCTTTGCTTCTACCCTTTGCTGACAGGGATTTCTTGGAATCTCTGTCCCGACACTCCAACTTTGAAAATGAGTGTGAAAATGATCACATCAAATCAGTGGATTGTGATAAATATGCCCAGAAGGGTTTATAGACTGGATAATGGGTGTAGCAGGTGATAAAAGCTATGATTTCATCAGCACACTGAAGTGTTCAGTAAATGAAAAATGTCACCTTTTATTGTGACTTTTTTTATATTTATACGACTCTGGTTCAGTCAGCAATATAACAAGACCTCTCACGTGTGTATTGTTCTATCTTTCTTTCTGATTTTCCACCAGGCCACAAACAGGTAGATCACTGCTTGCCCTCATGGCAATTAGACTGGGCCTCATATCCGTTGTACTATCCCAACATCAGTTGTCAGATGGTGGGGCTGACGGAAACATGATCAAACATTGAGATGTTTAGTGTGATTTGATTTCTGTGTCCTAAGGACACATCAGCAGCTTAAATTCATCACCAGCTTGTTGAGGTGTACAATGATAACATCAAGTCACAAAAACAGGTTTGGGTTTCGTGCCCCGCCTTTGATAACTCCAGAAAAGACGTTCAAGATAAGCAGTGATCCGGCCGGCCAAGCAAGTCCACCAAAGATGACAATGTCAAGGGCTGATTCAGAAGGACAAACGCATTCTAGTGATATTGCCGATGCACTGAACATCTCAGTGGGTTCTGTGCTCAAAATCGTTCATGAGCAACTGGGGTTCAGATGATTGACACAGATTTGTTCTATGCCAGGAAAATGTCCTTGGAAGTACTATTGAAACAAATGCTTAGACAAGTATGGGGACTATGTGGAAAATGATTGTGTTCCATGGCCATATTATTGATTATACGTATATGTATGACTTGAATAAATGTATGCAATGAGAGGTCTTGTTACTTTATTTATTAAACCACCCTCATATTTACATTCAGGTGTAAGAACACTTCACCTGTGGTCACCTGTACTCTGTCCCTCCCATCCTGTTCTAAGCTGATAACTATGAAATACATTAGCAAATAATAGAATTACTGAGGGTGTAATCAGTTTACAGAGATTCCTATGTGCCAATGAAAGACGTGGTAACTGTTGTTTGTTTGCAGACCAGGAACAAGCCAGATAAATGAATTCACAGCTGATCTGTTCATGTGTCCCTTCCCAGGGGAAATGCAGTGGGATAAATGACTGTTCTTTTTCCCCTTATTTCACTAGCCTATTTTTTTGTACATTGTTTCCGGGAGATATGGTATTAAAAGAAGAGGTGGGTGTGACTACACTGCACCATTTGCTTCAAGTGGACAGGGGAAGTTGTATGATGACATCAATGTCATGTTTCTGTGAGCAGGCTTTTATGATGCCATTAGTGTCATAACTTGGTGGGGTTGTAGCAGCAATGTCTGAAGAATACAGGATCGTGTCACACTGCTGACCAACTAACAGTTCTGGATAAAGGGAAATGGGAAAAGGATTATCTTCTGCACTAGTTAATCAATTGCTACTACTATTAATCATATATGATCTCCAATTTCAATATTATAAACTAATTCTCCATCTACCAATAGGGGGTGCCATCATAGACAATAAAGGTAGAAAATGACAAAGTAAAGAAAAGGATTGTCTCTTTGTTGGTGCACTAAAGAAGAAAAGTGTATGTCTAAAATGTAACTTTTAATGTTGTCAGTTAAAATACCTCACGGTGTGAATAATATAAGACAATACATATATAAATAAAAGATATATATGTCAAGATTATTAAAAATGGTTCACTGTGTACTATTATTGATTCCAAATGATTTTTTATGTATTTCCACCCTGGTAATTATGTATAAGACTGTAGTCAATGGTCACGTGGTAATTACCTTTTAGAGCTCCTTAATACGAGTCAATCAAAAATATATCCACCAGGGACCAATCCTAAATTACTAATATGATTCCTGACATGGTAAAGAATTTTTTTTTTTATTGACTCACATTAAGAAGCTCTAAAAGGTAATTACCACGTGACCATTGACTACAGTCTTATAGATAATTACCAGGGTGGAAACTTTAAAAAATCATTTGGAATCAATAATAGTACACAGTGAACCATTTTTAATAATCTTGATGACATATATATATTTTATTTCTATATGTATTGTCTTATATTATTCACACCGTGAGGTATTTTAATTGACAACATTAAAAGTTACATTTTAGACATACACTTTACTTCTTTAGTGCGCCAACAAAGAGACAATCCTTTTCTTTACATCGTCATGACCAACCAACAGGTAAATGGCCCTACCTCACTGGTAAGTCATGAGTTTTTCTGGATTTTCCCTGAGAGGAATAGTAAGGATAACTCTCTGATCCCCGCCAAGCCCCCCATCCCCCCCACCCTATGGTCTACATGTGCAGTAAGACCTCAGAACGCAGAATTCTTATCTGAAAAGCTGTCCTTTGCATTTTGAATCCCAATTGTACATACATATGGTGGTGCATGCCAAACTTTATTGGTGTGTGCCACCATTACTATAATATAAGCAAAGTGATTCGCACCAGTGTATAAAAAATAAATATAATAAAATCTGTGTGTGTTTATGGCCAGTCTGTGCCACCGCGTTAATAATATAAGAACTGTGTGAGTTGCAGTGTGACGTTGTTGTCCATTGATAAAAAAAATATATATAAATAATACAAATAAAATAAATAGTGTGTGTTCTGGGCCAAGCAGTGGCATTGTGTTATAATAACGCTCAGTAGGTGCCGTACCACCCACCATGGTAATAATATAAGCGCTGTGAGTCGATATGGATCACGATCAGTCAATGGAAGAGCAGGATCAGTAACCAAATACTAATGTTGTGGCTGCTGCCAGTCAACATCTACTAAAGCCAGTGTTAAAGGGAATAGAGGGTTTAAGAAAGGGCATCTGAAATCAAAACAATATTTCACAATACAGGGAAAGTTTACTGGCAAAAAACATAAAATTGGCAACATGCCATACACCACATGTACTGGCAAGGAAAGGCTTAGGCCTTGACCTTTAGTTATGATTGCAGGTTCTAGAACTGCTATCAGTCAGGCATATTCTTCTGTAACCTCACATGATGATACAACACCTTCTCATTAGGAAGAGGTGTCAAATATAAAACAGAAAAATCAGTGCAGAAAAAAAACACTAAGGCTGAAGAACACACTGTTCTAAAAAAATCACAAATCCCTGAGAAGAGTCTATGTTAGCTATGTGTGAGGAGTCTGACATTTCTGATACTGTACTCATAGAGAAGCCTCTTGCATCATTACTGCACCCTCTGCAAATGTAGGGATGAGCAGCACAAGTATAGATGGTGAAATAGAAATTGAAGATACCACTGTGGAAGTGCAACAGGATGAGGGGGATATTTGTGTAGCTGACGTCATTAATGAGGATGTTGATGATGAGGATGTTATTTATGTAAGTCAGGCACCAGTCGCTGCTGTTCTTGCCCATGATGAGAAGAAGGCTATTGTCATGCCAGGGCATAAGACCCAAAAATCCACCTCACATGTGTGGAATTATTTTTACTCAAATCCTGAGAACAAGTGTCAAGCCATCTGCAGTGTTTATAAAGCAAGTAGATGTAGGGACGTTAACCATATAGGAACCTCCTCCCTGTTACGTATCTTGCAGAGAGTTCATGAAAATCTGCAAGACCCCATCTCTCAGGTAGATTCCAGCTCCTGCAAACTCCACCGCCAACACCTTTTTCATCAATATCCTCATTAATGATCACAAGTAGTCCTCTTGCATCCAATTTGCTAAGGCTAACTGACTCCTCCCCTATCCAGGATTTCTCAGACAAATTCTTGAGTACTAGGCCTGCTGCTGCTCTGCTGGGGGAAGGGGGGGGGGGTGAATCTTCTTCCCAGAAGTGGACTAAGAAGACTACTGGTAGTTTCAAACAAAAATTTACTGTAAAATAATGCTTACAAGTATAAAAGTTGCCATCCAGTTGCACAGTAGATTACTGAAATCAAAACGGCTATGCTAGCATTAGATCTGTGGCCAATCAGGGGCGTATCTACCCATTGGCCAGGATGGCATTCGCCAGGGGTGCCAGGCAAGGAGGGGGCGCCACCTGGTGGTGCCACCCGCAGCCAAAGGATAGAAAAGTGGTACTGTCAGACTGTACCTGGTGAGAGTCTGTTACTGCTGGAGCGGCACCGGCGTCCGGCAGCACCGCACTTGTAATCAGACTCAAAATAAACAACAGCTCCCATCAGCCCTTGTTGCTGGGAGCTCCCGACAGCAAGGGAGCCGCACCGGCAGTAACAGACTCTCACCAGGTACACGGCAATTGTTATATAGCACAGTGCTATAGATCTATTTGTTGTTGAAGATAATAAAAAAGTGTCAGTGTTTGGGAGAAGGGACTGTGGTACCTGGAAAACTACAAGATTTTCATGCATGTTAGATGTAAGTAAGTAGTAAGTAAGTGAAAACTTTAACTTGTTGAGTGTAGTAAAGAAAATACAAATCTTACCTATTTCAACTAGGCCAGGTTCAAGGAAATGTATATCAGTTAATTGTATAATTGGTCATTTTATCTTGGAAGTGATGGCACCCTGATGTTTCTTCTAACAGGAAGTACTTCTACCATCCAACTAATGGTGTTTGGTTAAATGCTGGGTCCATTTGAGGCTCATCTTACAGCATCTCATTAGCATTTCATTTGAGATGCAGTCAAGATGCCAGCGTTTGGCATCCCGGCGGTCGAAAAGCTGATGCCAGCCTCCCTGAAACTGCTCGGAATGCTGATGCTGGCATCCCAATATAGATAGCGATGCAGAATGGCAAAATTTGAATCGAGTTGGTGTCAAAGTCTCCACTGGCAAGCCGCATGGGAGGGTTAGGTTTAGGCTGCAGGGAGGGAGATTAGGAACGGTGGGTTAGGGTTAGGCACCACTGAAGAGGCTGGGCGGGGCGGGTTAGGGTCAGTCTGTGGGAATGGTGGGTAAGGGGTAGGGGGGAGGTATGGTGTAACGTGAATATGAGACACTACTGTGCGGTGTAATGTGAATGAGGGACACTATTGTGTGGCTTCATTTGAATTGGGGTACTATTGTGTCCACGCCCTTCCCCCACAAGACCATGCCCCATTTCCAATACTCACACCTTATTTCAAACGTGTGGTGGGGGTGGGGGTGGGGTGCCAGCCTCTGACTTTGCCAGGCGCGCTCGGACCCATACAGACACCCCTGTGGCCAATATCTGCCATTAATTCATCTTATTTTAGACAGTTAACTGAGGTCCTGTGTCCCCACTAATAAATTTAAACTCGGTTCCATTTTACCTGAAAAGCAACTCTTTGAATGTGTGGCACCACAGAGACAGTTGTCTATATCTCTTTCAAATATACAGTAAATGACAGTGTGTGCAACCTGATGGCTCATTTGGCTGGTACAGCTGGGGTTAAAGGATGGACCAGAGCCAGGTCATATGTCAAGTTGTGAGGTGTCAGGGTCCAATTGGACAGAGATGGAGAGAGTAAGCAGAGCCTTGTGGGAAGAAGAGCGTGGTGGCACATGTTGTTGGATAGAGGCCATTGAAGGCCCTGAATGTGTGGTGTCGAGTAAAGCTGGAGAGCTTATTTGGCGTGCACCGGGTGGTCACATGAAGCACAGGAGAGTGGCGCTGCAGAGTTAAGGCAGCTGGATTGTGAGTGTGGGGAACCGGGAGAGCGGGTGTGAGACTTCTCAGCCAGGGACCAGACACCACCAGGCCTATGCAGAGGTGCAGATGCTGTGGCCATTTTGACAGGGCTGAAACTGCTAAGACAGATTCCAGGAGAGAGTAACCTGTAAGGTTCAGAGCGAGTAACAGAGACTGTTTGTTTTGCGTACAGCAGGAAGGTGAGGTGCTAAGCCCTATTGTCCATTGTTACACACATACCCTTGTCTGAGAATCTCACACAGTGACCTCCTGTTTAAACACAGTATTAACCAGTACAGAGACACTAATTGTGAGAAGTACTTCATAGAGAATGAGCTGTTTTAGAGTTATTTGTTCCAAGAGATAATTACTACAGAGACAGTTGCTTGTTAGAGATTCTATGACACCTTCGTTATCTACATCCTAATACATCATTGCAGTCCAGTGACATTCACTTGCCAATCCCAGGATCAATATTTCTTCTAAAAATGCAGTTATACCACAGCCCCCATTGTAAGACTGTGGCACTGTAGGCTCTCCATTTCTTGTGCAACAAGTCCAGTTATACCACAGTCCCTCCCCATTGCTATACTGTGGCACTGTAGGATCAATGACCTCCAACGTATATTGCTGGTGAAGACTGGGACCTTTTTTTTTAGTATCAAGGATATTTAAAAAAGTAGCAACTGAAATTGAAAACTATATTCTTAATCACCTTCACTGTTTTTCTTGTCATATCATTTTTCTTAGAATATTCATATATCTGTAATTAGATTGATTGAAACTCCTGAATTTTTGCATGTCCCAGTGTATTGTGAGCAGTAACTAAATTGATTTTCTTGTAATCTTCCACCTTTGTAATTGTTTTCTCCCATTTTCATTATTGTGGTTATCCAATTCTTGCTGTATACCTTGTGGCCTAATAAAAGAACTTCCTGTTGGAGATTGCTGTCAGTGAATCACTGTTGCGTATCAATCTATCCTACCTCTCTGAATCTGATTCAATGAACAAGGTATGGGGGGAACTTTTTAGGGAAAGGATCAATCACCTGGCCGCCAAACATATGTGATACCTCTTCTAACCACTTAGACACCTGCCAACACCAAGGATTTACACCTGTACCAGGATGTTAAGAAAAACTAATTCTTGGTCTACAAAATGCTAATGTACCCACTGTCCACTTAACAACAGATATGTGGACAAGCGGTACTGGTCAAAGCAAAGATTACACAACTGTGACAGCCCACTGGGTGGATGTATCACCTTCAGCAGCAGCAGCAGCAGCAGCAGTATTTAACACAAAACGCTAGCTCATTTACATGTACATTACTCCCTATATCACTGACTTCACTAAGAGGTATACTGCACATGTCTACCTGTTAAAAAAACTAAGAGATGTCATAACAAAATGGTTTACTCTGCAAGGACTCTAAGGATTTGTCATTTCTGATAATGCCACATATATTGTGAGAGCATTACAACTTGGTGAATTTTATCATGTCCCACATTTTGCACAAACAATCAACTTAGTGGTACAATTTTTTTTTAAATGACAGGGGTGTGTAGGAGATGCTATATGTGGGACAACAATTTTGGGGACATTTTTAGCATTCAGCAACAGCATGTAGGAGATTATAGCAGCTGTAGAAACAGTAGAATTCCACCCTTTATATGCTTCAGAAAATGGATGAACAACAGCAAGCCATCCAAGCATACACAACAAGCCATGACATAGAAAGAGGATGGGGGATGTACCTTAGTCCAGTATGGTGAAGAATTCGTTCCATTTCATGCAAAGTACTGAAACCAATTGAAGTAGTAACCTATGAAGTCAGTTGGATCAAGAGATTCCCTTAATTAAACTAATGGAAAGGCAGTTCGAGAAACTGAAGGAGGAGATGAAATTAAGTATTTTTGCTAAATATGTTGGACTAATAGATCAAGTTATTTATTCACTTCCCCAGGACCAAATGGTTGTCAACATCTTGAAATTGAATCACTACATTTTGGCGAGCATACTTGATACTAGGTTTAAGTCATACACAATGGCTTTCTTTCCAACTGACACAGATCTTAAGAAATAAAAAGTTCTTCTTGTGAGCAAATTGGAAGCTCAAGTGGCACATGACACAATGATGACTCCGCCTTCTGTTTCTCCTGCAACTGCTACTGCCAGGAAAAAATGTAAGCTTCCTAAGAGACCCACTGGTGATGAGTCCACTCAGTGCACAATAGTAACACAACATTTTGATATCTAGTCAGGTCTCAAAGAATTGCCCAACATTAGTGACACTTCTACTGTAACTATTCGCAGAATGGTGGAAGATTATTTTAATGACAGTGTACAAATTATCATGTCAGACAATCCCTTTGACTACTGGGAGGAAAAAGGCTAATTGGAACCCATTGTACAAACTTGCTTTTGTGTACTTAAACTGCCCACACTCCAGTGAGTACTAGGAAAGAGTTTTTTGCACAGCTGGGAACCTTATAAATAATCAGCATAGGACGCTACTTCCTCATAATGTGTAAAAAATGATGAGAGTGATAAAGACTTCTTCCAACTGTACAGATAATTAAAACACCATGTGCTATCATTGGTAGCTTGTTTTGTGGGGCCCAAACAAACCAAGCAATTCAGCCACAAAAGTGGCAGTTTTTGTCACTGAAGTGCTTGGTTTGTAAAACTGTGCTTGCCCTTTTTAATATCCAACATAATTCCAAGCACAGTTCCATCTAGCACCACTTTTATTTTCTGCCACTTCTATGTGGCAATGTTTTATAGATGTGCTATAAACTGCCGCGTGTTTGTGCCGCTGCTCTATCGGTTAGTAACCAGCCAGCTCGCTGCAGCCTTTGACCAATATTGGTGAAAACAATATTATGAGTTGTGAAGTGGACATAAGTGACTGGAAATTAATGTTATTAAGGTTAAAAAATACTGTAGGAACAAAAACAAGCCCAAATTACATGATTTTTTTTAGCATTTTTTAAAAAACAATACAGATCCAAAACCAAAGCATGTGAGGGTGGTTTTGCCAAATTAGAACCAGGGCCGAAACTAGGATTTTCAGTACCCAGGGCAAGTCAGTAATATGGCACCCCCCCCCCCAAAAAAAAAAGAAATAAAATAAAATAAAAATGTATGTATATATATATATATATATATATATATAAATAAACAAATAAATGAGAATTAAAAAAATGACAAAAAGTAATAGGTAAATAAAAAAATAAACAAAATAAATTCAAGCTACGCCACGCAGTAGTGCAACCTTAGTCTCATTACACTGAGATTGGTGTGCGCCCTGCCGAGAGAAAGATACAATACAATAGGTTCTATAAAAAAAAATAAACACTTTAATATTCTCTATGTAATTATATTGGTAGCATATTATTAGAGTTTAAAGTAGCAAAATATATGATATAGGGTTTGATATTTTAAACTGTAAGGAATATTAAGCTACCAATATAATTAAATAATTGAGAATATTAAAGTGTTTATTATTGTATAGAACCTATTTTTTATAGAAAATTTTTCAAAAGACTCACCATCAGCTGCTGTCACTGTCTATCTCCCATGGCGGTGGCATCCTTCTCCTCACTCCTGGACGGCGGTGCTGCTGTGTACTGCTGCTCCTCCCTCTCTAAGTCTGGCCCCGACGTGACGTCATGACATCAGGTCCCAGTTTACACTGCTCTTGCCAAGAGGCGGATCTGTTTGACAGCCGACAGTACCTTGTTGCTTCTGTTAGTAGGTCAGTGGGACTCCATCGCCTTCAGCAGAAATGGAGGAAAGGTAAGGCGGTGAGGAAGAGACAAGTGGAAGAAAAAAGGGGGTGGCTGGAGGGGGAGGGGGACATGTAGACATACACACTGCAGCTGGAGGGGGTACATGGAGACATACATTCTGGTTACAGGGGGAAGTGGACAGACACAAGTCGGCCGGACGGGGGATATAGAGACATAGTGACTGGTGGTGGTGGGGGGTGATGAACATAGTGGTGACTGGGCTGGGGAAAGGGGGACATGGAGACTTACACATTGGTGACTGGGTGGAGACGTAAAAACTGGTGACAGGGAGGAGGGGGGCTTGGAGACATACACATTGGTGACTACGGGAGGGGATAAGGGAACATAGAAATGTACCACACTGGTGACTGGGGGAGGGGGAAGGGGGACATGGAGATGATGGAGGAGCACATAGTGACATACACATTGGTGACTGGGGGAGGGGGGACATGAATAAATACACACTACGACCAAAGGGGGAACATGGAGAAATATACACTGGGGCTGGTGGGACATATACGCTTGTGTTGGGGGGGCTGGAGACATACACTGGTGACTAGGGTGAGGGGGGTTGTGGTGACATAGATACACTTGTGACTGGTGAAGACAGAAATTTACAGTGCTCAGAGAGCAGGACAGGGGCAGAGGTGCTCGGAGCCTCAGACAGGAACTGAGCATAGAGGAGAGGAAGAGCACAGGTTTGCTGGAGCATTACTCTTACCAGTGTGGCCAACTGTGTGGTCCGACTGCTGAACTGATGAGCCCCTGCTAGCCACGGTCCTGCTAGCCTTCTTCCGACAGTGCTCATCCTCCTTTCCCCACAGGCCCACCCGGCAGCCGCACTGCTCAGAGAGGAGGGGCGGAGACTCAGGAGGGACATTAGAAGCACATTGGTGGCTGATCCCGGGGGTGGGAGCGGCCACCATGCTGGAGGAAGTAGGCGGGCGTCTGGCACTGCTGCTGTGCTGCTCACACAAGTCTGCAGTTACGGGCAGTCAGCAGCTGGTGTGTGCGGGGGCGGCTGATGCGGCTTATTAGATCTATGGACGCCGCCATTGGTACAGTCCATATACCGTCAATGCCGCCCTCCTCAGTGCTGCTGCTGGCTGCGGGAGGGGATCGCTGCATTGGGGGTACTGGTTGGAGGATTTTGCGCCCCCCTCATTGCGGCGCCCGGGGCACGTGACCCCTTGGCCCCCCCCCTAGTTACGGCCCAGTTAGAACCAACACACGTAATTAATACATACTGTATCCTAAACCAAACCAAAACATGGGGGTTGGCGCACATCTCTGCATATGGGCCCAGCATTCAGGAGACAATCTTAAACAGTCTTTTTCCACCCAGTAGTCAAAGGGATTGTCTGACATGATCATTTGTACACTGTCATTAAAATCCCCTATGGGGAAGGTAACACAAAATGGAGTTTGAAGTGGTAGAGGATGGGTTAGGCAATTCCAAAGCTGTAGAGTAGCATCCAAACTAAACTATAATACCCCAAAAGAGGACAGGAATAGCTAGTTTGTGCAAATGAAAGCTCACAAAGTAGCCTATTGTATTGAACAACATCTACATTTTCTAATTTATTGTTTATTTATATAGCACCACCAATTTACGCAGCACTGTGCAGAGAATATTTGTCATTCACATCAGTCTCTGCCTCTATAGGAGATTACAGTGTAAATTCCTTAGCACAGAAGCATGCAACATACACACACACACACACACACACACACACACACACACACACACACACACACACACATATGTTAGGGTTAATTTTTATCAGAATTTAACTAACCTATTGTACCACTATATTACTGGAATATGAAGGGTGGGGGGTGGGACTGGAGCATAAATAGGAGGGCCATATGTAACCACCCTTTACCATTAGTTGATGTCACCAGCAGATGGGTGGTTATGGTAATATTGAGTGCCTCCACCCAAGCTAAATTTCTAGGCTTGCTTCGCTAAGTCCAGGGGATATGGATATTCAGTCAGTCACTGTTGCTGTTACTTGAGTATGTAAGTAAGGAAAGCCTTTCGTTATACTGTGGCATTACACATAGTACCGAGTCTATAGTTTGTAGTTTATTAGTTTGTTGCCACACTTGCTATAAATTGTTATACTGATACATTCGCCAGTTCTCCAACAAAATAAATATAAATGATACAGTCACCTTAATGTTTGCTGTAATATTTGTTGCCCATTCCTTATAATATGGTGGTAATTGGTAAGTTTGATCTGGTAAATCCTCTCTCCCTGGCACTAAAGCTGAATTGGATCACTTATCTCCCCCAGCCTCTTGCTGGCATGAAGACTCACTAGCAGATGTACTCTGGTCCTCTCACAGTATGACAGTTACTGTGCCAGTTATGCGCTGCCTGCGTATATCTATGTCCTCTCAAGCTGCTGCTCCCTTTTTCCTGCTTAACACTGTAGGATGTGGGGCTTGCATCAATGCAGGCTTCTATCAATGCTGTGCCTGTTCTGGTGCGGAGCTGCTGTCACTGGCCTGGGCTATCAGCTGTGTCTAATGAAGTGACCAGCATACACTGTACTATTGTACTGTACTCACACAAGAGGCAGGTTGCTGGTGCTGTCACTCAGAGGAGGAACCGCAGCTCGGGGACGCGTCAATCCAACAGTCTCCGTCCTCAGTCTTCCCCTCCGTGGCGTCCCTGCATCACCGCCTGTCTCCGTCCTCTGCCTTTGCTGTCTTTGCTGTGGCAGCTCAGCTGCTGGCTGGCTATATACATCCCCTTTGTGACACTCGATGTGCTCTGGGTCCAAACACCCCACCGCTCCTATCGGGTAAGTAAGTCAGCGTGAGTTTCTGTGAGTCGGGGTCAGATGCCTCCTGGTCCGGCACAACAATCTCCTCCGTCCCGATCCTGAACCTCTCCTAGCTCCAACCGACACAGCAGACCCCCCGCGCTCTGCTCCCTGCAGCACTATATATCCCCTCTCCTCCAGTAACGGCCAACTGCTCCTCTTGCGGGTGCCTGCCCAGGGCTCGTGGTGTCTTTTTCTTGAACCTTCTATTCACATGAATAAATAGTCCCTTCAATCTATGTTAATGCATTTTTCGCATTATAGTTCATTCAATAAATAATAAATAAATAATATACATACAATAAAGAATATATATATATATATATATATATATACATACACAATCCCTATGTGGTGATAAACTTGCACCCGTGCAGTGTAATCACCACCCTCAAATACTTGTGAAATTATTTCATTTATTTCATTTCCTGTCTCCTTTCGACTTTATACATATATACTTCCAAAATACAGCCACCCGTATACTAAATTAGAGTGCAACACTCTAGGAACAACTCTTGGTACCCCTAATTCATCATAGGTAAGTATATAAGGGGGTTGACAGACTCTTATTGGCCTTCCTTCGACCTCAGATTGTTCATTTCCTCCCTCATTCAATGGACCTCCTCTACCTATAGTGCTATTGTCGACCTCACTTTCACTTTCATTCCCATTAGTGTCCTCCCTAATATACATATACTCTGCACTATCGTTCTCGTTCTCAGTCATGTTATCTACAGTATACTCAGAACTAGGACTATCCTTAGTTAGGGATTTAAAGGGCCTTGTAGTATCCCCAACCTTTAGAGACGACCCCTCTAGCGCAGTAGTATTTACATCTTTATAATAGTATCCCAAACTTTCCATCTCCTCTTCTTCCGAACTTTCCTGGTCGTCTCTGTCGACTTGCATTTGTGGGCCTATCATTCCTTCTTTAGATCTCCTTTTATTAGAATGATTTTCCCGCTTAGTATAAGGTCCCAACCGAACTTCCTGTCCAATCGGGAGTAAATGTTGACGATGGTACGTAAGCAAAGGGTGTTCCCCATTTTCTGGTTTAATCCAATACACAGGTAAATCATGGAATTTCTCCACCACAACATAGGGTTCCTCTTTCCAGCAATTAGCTATTTTAAACTTTTTCTGCAATCCAAGGTGTATTAACAGTACCCTATCTCCTGGAGCTAAAACTTGATTTCTCACTTTCCTGTCATAATGCACTTTGTTCTTCTCTCCCAGTTTCTTGGCAGATTCATTTACTAACTCATAGGCCAATTTCAATTCCTCCCTCAAGTTTTCCATGTACTTAGAGTGAGAAGGGAAAGTTTTCACATCAGGAGATACTCCCAGGCACACATCAATAGGCAATTTAGCCTCTCTCCCAAACATGAGGAAATATGGAGACATTCCAGTAGCTTCATTTCATGTACAATTATAAGCAGGCACTAATCTATTGATATGCCTTTTCCATTTGACTTTATCTAAGGGATTTAGGGTTCCTAGCATATTTAATAACGTGCGATTAAACCTCTCAGGTTGAGGCTCTCCTTGCGGGTGATATGGGGTAGTCCTAGATTTTTCAATTTCACAAGTTGCACACAGTTCTTTTATAAGTTTGCTTTCGAAATCCCTCCCTTGATCGGAATGCAGTCTATTGGGTAGTCCATAATGAATAAATAACCTGTCCCATAGGGTAGTGGCCACTGTTGAAGCTTTGTGGTTGGGTGTTACATAAGCTTGCGCATAGCGAGTGAAATGGTCCGTCACAACAAGTACATTACACTTTTTTCCAGGTTCAACTTCTAGGGATAAGTAGTCTATACACACTAGATCCATGGGGCCAATACTTTGGATTGTGATTAATGGAGCGGTTTTTGTAGGTAAGGATTTCCTTGTTATGCAATTCCCACAGGTCTTGCAGTATTCTTCTATTTCAACTTTCATATTTGGCCAATAAAACCTATCAGTTATCAACCCCATGGTTTTATCAATTCCTGCATGTCCATGGTCATCGTACAGGGCTTTTAATACTTGGCCTCGATGCTTCTGAGGAAGTACAAGTTGGAATTTTCCTCTCCCATTCACTTTTGGTCGGTTCCGGTATAGGATCCCTTTGTTAAATAACAAATTCTTTCTTTGTCTTTCTAACAGTTGACTATCCCTAGCCCATTCTTGGGGTATGGGTACTGTTGCACTTCCTGTCACCTTAGATATTACATATCCTATACAGGGGTCATGCTTCTGATACTTTTGCAATTGGCGAGGCCTAACTTTAGATATTCCCTCAAGCTCCATGTTTCTGATCCAGCAATAAGATAATGGTATAGCCTGCCCTGTAGCTCCCAGGCTGCTTAATAATTCCGGTGTTTCATTACCACTCCTTATATGATTAACAAGGTGACACATCCCTTTTATTTCTCCTGCTGGCACTTCTATCCATTCTTCTTCTGTATCATCAGGTGATTGGTTAGGTATCATGGACAAGGAATCAGCATCTGTATTTGTATTACCGGGTCGATATCTGATCCTGAAATCATACAATGTTAGAGCCAACAGCCAGCGGTGACCAGTGGCATCTAGCCTCGCTGTACTCTGTATGTAGGTAAGTGGGTTATTATCTGTATGGACTTCAAAGCAAGCGCCATATAGATAGTCATGAAACTTTTCAACTATGCACCATTTCAAGGCCAGAAACTCCAACTTATGAGTTGGATACCTTTTTTCGCTTTTTGACAACCCCCTACTTATGAATGCTATTGGTCTTAATTTGTTTTGGTGTGGTTGATATTATACTCCCCCTATACCGTCTTGAGAAGCATCTGTATGCAGTGTATACGGTAAGTTAGGGTCTGCATATGCTAAAACAGGAGCATTGGTCAAGCATTATTTTAGCTCTCCAAAGGCTCTCTCACATTGAGGGCTCCACCTTTCTCCAAATGGCTCACTTGGCTGAAAGTAACTCTCTGAGGTTGATCCCGGCTTTTTCTGTAATAGGGTCTTCTTCTTCCAAACTGGTGGGTATCCTTTTGTAAGATCAGTCAAGGGCTTAGCTATTTTTGAATATCCCGGAATGAACTTCTGGTAATACCCACAAAAACCTAGGAAAGAGCGCAAGTCTTTCAATTTAGTGGGACGGGGCCACTTATCCACTACTTCCACCTTAGCTGGATCAGTGGCTACCCCTTCATGGCTGACGATGTGACCTAAATACTTTATAGAAGACTGACATAAGTGACATTTGTCCAAAGACAATTTCAACCCTCCTTCAATCAGCCGGTCTATCACTCTAAGTAAGCGGTGATTGTGTTCTTCCAGGGAATTTCTGAAAACTATTATATCATCCAGATATACTAACACCTCACGGTAGTTCATATCCCCAACTACCTTGTCCATAGTTCACTGGAAAGTTGCGGGAGCTCCTTTGATTCCCTGAGGCATCATCAAAAATTCAAAAAACCCCAGAGGGCAAATGAATGCAGTCTTCTCTCTATCGCTAGAGCACATCTGGTAGAAACCACTCCTTAAGTCCAGAACTGAAAACCTATTACTGCCTTGAAGGCAGTCCAAAGCATCATCAATTTTGGGAACAGTATATTGGTCCAGTACAGTCCGTTGGTTCAATGTTCTATAATCCACGCACATACGGATGTTCCCATTTTTTTTCCTGGCAATAACAATGGACTTCTGGACTCAATAATGACTTGATTCTCTAATAGTCCTTTTAAATTTGTTCTAATGTCATCAAAATCTGCTGGAGCGATCCTATGGGATCGTTCACGGAAAGGGGTGTCATTGGTTAGTTTGATTGGATGCGCCACTCCTTTAGCTTTTCCTAGGTCCCATTCTTCCGCTGAGAAAGCTTGAGCCCTCTTCACTAATTCTCGTATCAAAGCATCCTTCTCAGGGTCCGAGATATCACTACCCTTGAAACACTGATCATAGTCATTTTCGCAGATAGGAGAAACTTTTATTGGCCTTTCAGCAGTTTCAGGTTTTAAGCATGCTGATTCTTCATTGGTGTGAACAACCAAGGTGCTTATACTGGCCTTTCTGTCTTCTTCCCTACACCAATCAGTCAATGCTTGATATAATTGGGTATTTGTTCCCACAATAATGGGGAGGTTTTCTCTGCCTTCAGGAATTTCAGGGCATATAATGCAATAAATGGGATCCGACTGGTTCCCTCAATCCCATCTCGCTCAAACTCCAGGGTAACATTAACATAACCCAAATAGGGATACTTCTCCGCACTGAGTCCCCATATAACCAATCCAGACAATGACTGTATCGTCACATCAGGGATGTTCATTCGATACCATGATTCAAAAATTTTAGACACCTGTGAACCGCTATCCAATAAAACTTCACAGTTTTTTCCATTTATTCTAGCTTCTCTCATAGGGATGGGTCCCAATAAACCTTCTGGGATGTCTCCATTCCACCATGAGCTCTCCATGGCACATCTTCCAATTTCTAGGGGGCTGGTGAGGGGACCACTGACCTCCCCCTCTCATTTCCCTGTCCTGTGCCTTCTCCAGTCTCATCCCTACTATTATTATCATCGTTACTGCTATTGCCCCTAATCTGGTTGCATTCAATAGCCTGGTGACCATATCGTCCACATTTGAAGCATCCTCTGGTATTCCTATTTCCTCGTCCTGTTCCTCTGGTCGCATTGCCTCGGTAGGGGACGTTAGCGTTAACACCTTGAGTAGCAATGAAGTGTTCTATCTTTTTATTTTGCTCCTCCAATAGTTTAAAAAAAATAATCCTCAAATGGGTTAGATTTAGATTCCATAGTAGGCACCACCACCTTTACCTTTTTATGGTACGGTCTCTCATTTCAATTAAAGTCTCTTCTTGCTTTACCTCCTTCATTAAATCATTAAAACTAGGAGTAACTATACGAGCCTCAGAACAACGGAATTTCTGTGCTGCAGGGTCTGCAGTCAAGGCACCTCTCAGTAGCTGTTTCATTCGACTGGCATCCACTTCGGTTTTCTGCAATCCTCCTTTATCTACTACAGATGTATCCACCGTTATCTTGAGTAGTTTTCTGTGCCTGGTCACAACATGACTTATTAGCATAAACCCTTCATCTATTGTTCTCAACTGCAATACAATACAGAGAACAATACAGCAGGAGATTAAGTCATTACAGCAGGGGATTAAGTCTGACTGGCCAGTCACAGTTAATCCTATTAACCGTCAAGATAAATGTGGATACACCTGTATTTTATACAATAGTCTATCTAACCTGTATAAGAAAGTGCTTAATTTTTCTCCCGTTTCCTGGAAAGTGTGATGCATTCTTGATACTAGATCCTCTACATCCTCCATGGTTCCATAAGCATAGTCAAGAGCTTCAAAATATGTTTCGATGGTTGCATTCGGGTTACTCCACCTAACCGCTTGTATTACGCCCATCGCTGGTCCCCTCAAACTACCACTCTTTTTTTTTATGTGGTCCGGACACTGCCACACCTCGGTCTGTTGTTTAGCTGATTCTTTCCAGGATTCATACGTTTCTTCCCCATGGGGTACTGGCTGGATTCCTGAAAAAAGGCGTAACCTCCTGTAGCTCCCTTCATAATGCCACCTCTTAAGCTGTGTGACCACCCGATCCATTATGGACTCAAACTGACCTGCTAATCGGTCTTCACTATTCTTGGATGCATTTGGTGTATCACTCCCTTCTTTCTTTACATCCTTTGATCTAGGAGAACTACTACCCGCTCCATCTGCAGATGACAGTTGAGGGTTGTAGTGAGCACTGTGATCATCTTCTTCTTGCCCACTCAGAAGACTAGACCATAGAATATTCTATTTTCTTCCTGAGTCTTTACCTGCTATTATCCTACTGGGAATTAAACTTGCATCTAAGTCTTTTTCAGTTTCTATGAGTATAGCACAGATTTCTCCCAACTCTCCTCCTCTCCACTTGTCCACTATTTGAGGTTCAAAAACTCCATACAATGTCCTGACCTGTGATAGTATATCACTGTCAGAAAATTCTGAAAAATGTCCTTTTATCCTGAAACACCTTTGGGGATTTTTCCCTTTCTGCTGGCACCACAGATACATATCCTCTCTAGTAACACAATCCGTATCTCTACGTGCTATTATAGCCTAGTCTTCTAAACTAACAAACTAACCCGGGATCTCAGCAGTGCCTCCAGTTGTAACCACCCTTTACCCTCAGTTGATGTCACCATCAGATGGGTGGTTATGGTAATATTGAGTGCCTCCAACCAAGCTAAATTTCTAGGCTCGCTTGGGTAAGCCTAAATCACATATACTCATATACTTGAATGGAAGGAGTATTAAACTAATATGGCGTATAGACAGAAAAATCAAATTACACACATAGTTTTAATTACCTTCCCTTTCTTTTTCAGGTTATCAACTTCGTCAACTTCCAACTGAAAGCTTCATCAGTAAGTATAATTTTAATTCAAGAAGAGTTTTATTAAAATCAGCAAAAGTAGTACAGTGAGATCAGTTTACAATTTAAATGTAAGAATATTCCTTCACTGCATTCCCTTCTGCTTCCTATCCAGAGTATATTTGCATGCATTACAAAAAATACATAAAAAATATACAGTGTTGCCAAAAATACACTGTAGAATGTATGAATATATTGGCAAGTACGTGAATACCCGGGTATTTTAGTCAGCACGAGTGAGTTTTACCAGTAAACACGTATCTAACTGCAGTACCAACGTTGGGGCCCTTGAAGTGAAAATATATCCTTGTATCCGTGTCCTCTGAATTTATTAGAGGGCAATTAGTGCAGTTTAAGTTTGTTTCCTCTCTGTGGCTTATTCCTTTTCCATAAGCTACTGTAAGTCGGTAAGTCCAGAGGATATGGATATTCAGTAAGTCACTGTTGCTGTTACTTGAGTATGTAAGTAAGGAAAGCCTTTTGTTATACTGTGGCATCACACATAGTACCGAGTCTATAGTTTGTAGTTTATTAGTTTGTTGCCAGCTGTGTGCCCCATCGATATTCCCCTCTTCCTTCCCCGTTACCCTCTCACTTGGTCTGGTTTGGTGACCCCTCCTGCTCTGTCAACGTCGCAACGCATGATGTTGCGCGACCCTTCCATGCTGTTTCTGCTGCAGCTGAGGAGCATAGCATCCCAGAGTCCAGGAAAATCACCTCCCGCCGGGCACACCTTGACAGCAACCGCCACCCACAGCCCCACTGCTGTTCCCTGGCTGTGGTAAGCTCCTCCTGGCTCCTGGCACCCACACTGTTGGTGTGTGTGTGTGTATATATATATATATATATATATATATACATATACACACCAACAGTATGGGTGCCAGGACCCAGGAGGAGCTCACCACAGCCATATATATGTATATTGTAACAAGCGACCTTCCACCAGACAAGACGCTGACAGAGTTGTATGAAAGAAAAGCAGTCCATTTACTTCCACAGCATAGTAAACAGACATTTCACAGCAAGTTCAATGGGCACCTTAATTAGGCACCAGTTCACAAACAGCATGTACACAATCTCAGGCTCCCTGTCTCTAACCCACTGGCCCGCCCTCTATCGCCTGGCCACTTGTTGGCATCAGGAGCCCTGAGCCCTTGCCTTAACGAGCTTTATAAAAGTGTGGCACAGGTGTGCCTGATTGCTGGGAGCACTTGCTCCAATGCCTGGACCGGACCTGCATGGATCGGATCTCATGTATGAAATTGCAGGGTATTTCTGTGTATCAACAGCAACACAATACTATAATTTTCAACTGCCAGATAATCTTTGACACAACATTAAAGAGACAACCTGCGGTGTTCCAACACCTCCATGGCGCTTCCTATTGGTCCAGTCCTAAACCCAGGTCGCCTTAGCCTGGGCACCCGTTGTGCCCTGCAAACACCTGGGGTGGCATCCGGACTGGACTGCCACATATGCTCCCCCTAAGCTTCGAGCCTACAGGTGAAGCTGAGTCCTTCTTTGGTGCACATACCTGCTCGCCAATCTCAGCAGGCATACCCCTTTTCGGGTCAGTCTGTATCCGAGTCCTCCTCCCCCCTCTAGCTTCACCCCACAGGGCGCTGCACCTTTTGAGGAGAGGAACTTCCTTGAAAGGGCATCCGCATTGCCCTGTAATCCTCCTGCTCTGTGCTGGACCTTGAAGCGGTAGGGCTGGAGGGCAAGGAACCACCGTGTTACCCGGGCGTTGGTCTCCTTATTTAGGCACATCCATTGGAGCGGAGCGTGATCGGTGATTAAGGTGAACTCCCATCCCAGGAGATAGTACCTCAGAGTCTCTACTGCCCACTTGATAGTCAGGCATTCCTGCTCTACTGTGGCATATTGCTGTTCCCTAGGCAGTAGTTTCTTGCTGAGGTAGAGGACGGGATTCTCTTCCCCACCTACCTCCTGAGACAAGACTACTCCAAGGCCTGTTCCTGAAGCATCCGTCTGCAGGATGAACCTTTTACCAAAGTCCGGGGCTATCAACACTGGTGCTTTACACAGGGCACTTTTTAAGTCCTTCCAGGCCTCATGTACCTGGAACGTCCACACAAGCTTATCCGGAATTTGCTTTTTCAAGCAATCAGTAAGAGGAGCTGGCCTGGTGGCAAAGTTCGGGACAAACTTGCGGTAATATTCCACTAGGCCCAAGAAGGCCCTGAGTTGGGGTTTCCTCTCAGGCCTTGGCCAGGCAGCAACCGCCTCCACCTTATTGACCTGAGGTTTGATTTGGTCCTGGCCCACCACGTACCCCAAGTACTTAGCCTCCGACATAAGTATACAGATGTGGATAAATCCACAGGGAACCAGCGCTCAAACCCTATTTGTAGTGGTGAATGATACGGTTATAAAGTGAAACTAAAATCAATAATGAAAAAGCAGGTAATATACTTAGGGTTGTTTATTCTAAGATGCTGAGATACTTTCTTTCCCAACAGGTATAAATTCGGTTTAAAAGTCAGTCAGTGATTGGGGCACGCTCCTGGTTTGAGCTTAAATTCTGAAGTGCAAGGTTCAATTGAAAGAACAAATGCTGTAAAGTCGAAAAAAAGAAAAAGAAAAAAAGAAAAAGAAAAATGCCACAAAATAATAATAATGATAATATGTACTAAAGTCCAAACGGTTTACAAGTCTATACAGACTGCGGCGTCCCGCTAATCTGTGCTCTGAAGTGAAGGATTCTCTTGTGAAGCGATGAACAGTTGACAGCGGTAGTGTATGCTTTGGTTAGAGTGGAGAATAAGGACCCTGGACTGGCGCTATTCCTCCTGCAGCACGTCCCACAGTAGAGCGCCCGAATCAGGCCCGCTCTGTGGGGCCGCTGACCTGTGGTGTGCGCCTGTCACAGAGGCGAAGTGGACACGGCCGGAGCTCTCCGAGCGGCTGGCCGCGCCTCTCCTCCTCCTACAGGGACTTACCTTCTCCCTTCCCCTCCGCCTTCCACTCTCCGCTGTCTCGGGCTTCTTCTGTCGCCTGGCAACCGGTTGCTTCCGGAACTCCGGATCACGTGACCGGATGGTTTTGCGGAAAGGATTAGCAGTACTGTCTTTCTTTGTAGTGAATATTCGTCCTCAGTCCAATGTAGTATAGGTGGGTAGCTCCAAAGCGTTTCGACCTGTTAGGGACCCTTACAGCATTTGTTCTTTCAATTGAACCTTGCACTTCAGAATTTAAGCTCAAACCAGGAGCGTGCCCCAATCACTGATTGACTTTTAAACCGAATTTATACCTGTTGGGAAAGAAAGTATCTCAGCATCTTAGAATAAACAACCCTAAGTATATTACCTGCTTTTTCATTATTGATTTTAGTTTCACTTTATAACCGTATCATTCACCACTACAAATAGGGTTTGAGCGCTGGTTCCCTGTGAATTTATCCACATCTGTATACTTACCATTTAAGGGGGGGCGGGACACCCCTCATTACCAGCAGCACACCCCGCCTCAGACTAACACCTCAGTGCGCAGAGAACCCATTTCCGTATATTAGCCTCCGACATACCTATCACACACTTCTCTGGGTTGGCTACGAGGCCGTGGAAGTGCAGAGACTTCAATACGGCTTCCACTTTGGCCAGATGAGACTCCCAGTCGTCGCTGAAGATAACAATGTCATCTAGGTACGCGGCTGCGTACTTTCGGTGGGGCTGGAGGAGCTTATTCATAGCCCGCTGGAACGTGGCCGGGGTCCCGTAAAGACCAAATGGCAAGACTCGATACTGAAACAGGCTTTCTGGGGTGGAAAAAGCCGTTTTCGCCTTGGCAGCCTCGGTGAGGGGAATCTGCCAATAGCCTTTAGTAAGGTAAAGAGTAACATAGTAACATACATAGTAACATAGTATCTAAGGTTGAAAAAAGACAATTGTCCATCGGGTTCAACCTATTTGTGGTCTCCTATGCACGATTATTTTGTATAAAATATTGACTGAAGTTGCTGACTGCTGTTCCGATTAACCCCTCTTTTTTATAATAACCATAGTGCGTGACTATGCCCCGTAACCCTGGATATCCTTATCCATTAGGAATTTATCTAACCCATTCTTAAAGGTGTTGACTGAGTTGGCCATTACAACTCCCTCAGGCAGGGAATTCCAAATACGTATCGTCCTTACCGTAAAAAGGCCTTTACGCCGTATTGTGTGGAATCTCCTCTCCTCTAACCTGAGCGAGTGTCCACGAGTTCTCTGTGTTGATCTAACCAAAAACAGGTCCTGCGCAAGATCTGTATATTGTCCCCTAATATATTTGTAAATGTTGATCATGTCCCCTCTTAATCTCCTCTTTTCCAGTGTAAACATGCCTAGTCTTGCAAGCCTTTCCTCGTATTCCAGCGTCTCCATACCCTTAATTAGTTTGGTCGCCCGCCTTTGAACCTTTTCTAGCTCCAGGATATCCTTTTTGTAGTAAGGTGCCCAGAATTGTACACAGTATTCAAGGTGTGGCCTCACAAGTGATTTATATAACGAGAGTATAATACTCTCGTCCCTAGCATCAATTCCCCGTTTTATGCATGCTAATATCTTATTAGCCTTCTTTGCTGCAGTCCTACTTTGGGTACTACTGCTTAGTTTGCTATCTATGAGGACACCTAAGTCCTTTTCCAGTACAGAATCCCCTAATTTTACCCCATTTAGTAGGTAGGTGTTATTTTTGTTCTTGTTACCACAGTGCATTACCTTACACTTGTCTGTATTGAAGCGCATTCTCCATTTCGCTGCCCAAGCTTCTAATTTAACTAAGTCATTCTGTAGCGACTCAAGTGGTCAAGTATTGGCTCTGGGCCAGCTGCTATATCATCTCATCAACACGTGGTATTGGATAGGCATCAAATTTAGATACTTGGTTTAACCTGCGGAAGTCGTTGCAGAACTGCAGTGCTCCGGACGGCTTGGGAACCAGCACTATGGGGTTATTCCACCCGCTGGTGGACTCTTCAATAACCCCCAGGTGAAACATGTCCTTCACTTCCTTGCGTACTGCGTCCCTTTTAGCCTCAGATATCCGGTACGGCCGCAGATTGACCACTACCCCCGGAGGAGTAACGATATTGTGCTCAATGATCTTTGTCCTGCCTGGAATCGCCGAAAAGACATAAATTTCTCCTGACCATGTCTTGAGCTTGATGTGTCATGACCTCGTCAAGCAATCTGTCAATTGGGACCACGCATGCCGAGATCTTGGCCACTCTTGCAGTTGCTGTCTCTGAGATTTCCTTCCAAGGCTTCAGCAGATTTATATGATAGATCTGTGTAAGCTTTCGCTTTCCCGGTTGGCTCACACGATAAGTCACTGGTCCCACAGCCTTGAGCACTGTATATGACCCTTGCCAATGGGCAAAAAGCTTGCCCTCCACTGTGGGTTCCAGGACCAAGACCTTGTCTCCAGAGTTAAAACTCAATTTCTCAGCTGGGACATCATAATGACGTTTCTGCCTAGACTGGGCCTGAGTCATATGGTCCCTGACCAACGGAGCTATCTGCTGGAAACACCCGTAGAGCTGGTGAACGAACTGTACTACATTTGGTTCCGGGGACATCTGTTGTTCCCATCCCTCCTTTAGGAGGTCCAGGATTCCACAGGGCTGTCTGCCGTACAACAGCTCAAAGGGGCTGAAGCCCATAAAGGACTGGGGAACCGCTCGGATGGCGAACATCAGAAAAGGTAGGAGCTGGTCCCAATCACTTTTGTCCTGGCCGGCTGCCCTGCTGAGCATCTGCTTGTGTGCGCGGTGAAAACGTTCCACCAAGCCATCAGTCTGGGGATGATACACTGAGGTGCGAATCTTCTTAACCCTAAGCAGCCGATATAAGTCGCTCATCAGCCGGGATATGAGGAGGGTCCCCTGGTCAGTGAGGACCTCCTTGGGTATGCCCAGGCTGGAGAAGATCAGCAACAGTTCTTTGGCAATGGTTGCTGTCTTCATATTTCTTAGAGGGATGGCTTCAGGGTATCGTGTGGCATAATCTAAGATATACTGATGTCCCCTTGCTGATTTTTCTACTGGCCCCACAATATCCATCCCAATCCTTTCAAAGGGAATGGAAATTACCAGAAGAGGGATGAGGGGAGCTCTGTATTGGGGCTTTGGTGCGGTACGCTGGCAGATGGGACAATCCAGACAGTAATTTGCTACCGATGCTCGGATTCCCGGCCAGTAAAAGCGCTGCTGTATACTCTGCAGAGTCTTCTCCTCCCCAAAATGTCCTCCCCACAACTGTGACTGGGCAGCTTCTAGGACCAGGGGCTGATGGACCCGTGGTACTATAAGCTGCTCAACTTTCTTGCCCCATTCCTCGACAACCCGATATAGTAAATCCTTCTCTACTATGAAATAAGGGCCGTGCCCCCCCATCCCCCCCCTGGGTAAGGGCAAATACATTTTCCCATTATAAGTACAAATGTTCTGGAAAGCATTCGCGAGGTTCGGGTCTTCCTGCTGGTCTCGTCCGAAATCCTGAAGTGACATGACAGTTCTTAATGTCCTTTTGTCACTCGCCTCCTCCAGATCGATCGGCTCTTCTGGCATAGACGTACCGGTTCCACACACACACACTTGGTTCCTGAGGACTTACTCGACCTTCGAGTCACGAAGGCTGGGAGACGAAGGCAGCTCCTCAAGTTGAAACGCCAACAGTTCCGATAGGCCAGGGAAATTTCGCCCCAGGATCAAAGGATAGGGCGAGCGCAGGGTTACGGCTACCACCAGCTGGATTGTCCGCCCCGATGTTGTACTGGAACCGCACTCTGGGATACTTGTGAGTGGCACCATGGACGCAGAGCACCTCAACCGCAGTAAGACCTTGTCAGCGCCTTCAGGGACCGTCCCCGCGGAGATAATTGACAATTCACTCCCGGTATCGACAAGCTCCTGGACTGGCCGTGCTGCGATCTGGAGGGTCACCTGGAATCGGGAAGACACAGACAGCCCCTTGCTTCCGACACAGCTGTAGGCTGGTTGCCCTGATTCCCTGCTCCACACGCCATAGGCACAGGTTGTTTGGTACAGTCCTGTGGCCCTGCTTCCCGCACTCATAGCAGATGACTGCATTGGTCCGGGCCACTTCTTCTGGAGTTTGATGTGTCCGGGGTCTTGGGACTGGTGAAGTCTCTTGGTCAAAGGGCTTAGCCATTTCCCCCAGCGCAACATATCTCTCCATTGAGGCGGCTAGGTCCTCCATATTTTGAGGGTTAGCCTGGAGAACCCACCTCTGCATGCCTCTGTCTAAGACCTGCACACAGTTGTCTATGGCAATGGTCTCCTCCACTTGGGCAGTCATATTATTTTCTGGCTGAAGCCAAGACCTCGCCATTTTTAGCAGTTCAGCTAGCTGGATTCGAGAATTCTCTGTCAAGGTCCAACGCCAGTCCTGGAAGCACTGGGCTTTGCAGGCCCTGGTTACGCCGATGCGACCCAGTATGGCAGCTTTAAGCTGCGAATAGGTGGATGCCTGGTCCACCTGGAGGTCATGGTACGTTTTCTGGGGATCCCCCGTCAAATATCGGGCCAGCTTATTCGCCCAGCTATCCTCTGGCCATCCCAGGATTGCGGCCGCACACTCAAAGGTCCCCAGGTAGGCTTCCACATTGTCTGAGGGACACATCTTTTGCAACGGCCTAGGCTCCTGGTGATGCTGTCACAGGAGACTCACTTCATCACGAATCAGGTGCAGGGATTCCTGCTAAGCCTGTACTTGGAGAAGCTGCATCTGGGATTGTTGCCCCGCAGCCACATTAGTTAGGGCCCTTAACAACGCCTCCATGGTAGACGGGACGGATGCACGCTATATGAATCTTGCGTCCATTAACATACACCACCAAACCACAGTTCAACAACAACAACAACAACAACAAAAACATCAAGGGGAGAAAAAAACAAACCCCTTTTTTTTTTTTTAACTAATTGACACACACACCCTGGCTCAGGGGCGGATTGGGATTGAACACCAGCCCGGGAGATTTATGGAAGTAGCCCTAATAGGGGCGGAATCTGTTGAGGGGGAGGGGTCTGTCAAGAGGGTGGGGTCACTCCTCAGAGGTCCTGATTCTGAGATAGACACAGTTGGGGCCTCCTTTGCTTTACGTTATACTAATGTTTACTTGCGACTTAATGCATAGGCTCCTACGATTCCCTTCCCAGATGTACATCTGTACGTCTGAATATACAAGGGGGTATATTTAATAAAATTCGTATTTTTCCGAATGAGGTTAAAGTTCAAACACGAATGACATCGAAAGTGTAAATTTGCAACTTTTTTAATTTATTACGACTAATTTACTAAGCTGTCGTATTCTGCATTTTCGTATTTACCGATGTAGATGTCATTCGTATTTTTTGGCAGTGTTTTACGGGAGTGAATTGTAAAACACTGCCGACTTTAACACAATGAATCTCGGCCGGATCTGTGAGATCCGTGCTGGGCTTCATTGTGCACCTTTCGTAAAAAATAAAACATTGTTAAAAAAATTTTTTAAAAATGCGTGGGGTCCCCCCTCCTAAGCAAAACCAGCCTCGGGCTCTTTGAGCCGGTCCTGGTTGAAAAAATATGGGAAAAAAAGTGACAGGGGTTCCCCCATATTTAAGCAACCAGCACCGGGCTCTGCGCCTGGTCCTGGTTCCAAAAATACGGGGGACAAAAAGCGTAGCTCCCCCGTATTTCTGAAACCAGCACCGGGCTCCACTAGGCAGATACATAATGCCACAGCCGGGGGACACTTTTATATTGGTCCCTGCGGCCCTGGCATTACATACCCAACTAGTCACCCCTGGCCGGGGTACCCTAGAGGAGTGGGGACCCCTTCAATCAAGGGGTCCCCCCCTCCAGCCACCCAAGGGCCAGGGGTGAAGCCAGAGGCTGTCCCCCCCATCCAAGGGCGGCGGATGGGGGGCTGATAGCCTTTTTGTCAAAATGTGGATATTGTTTTTAGTAGCAGTACTACAAGTCCCAGCAAGCCTCCCCCGCAAGCTGGTACTTGGAGAACCACAAGTACCAGCATGCGGAGGAAAACCGGGCCCGCTGGTACCTGTAGTACTACTACTAAAAAAATACCCCAATAAAAACAGGACACACACACACCTTGAAAGTAAAAGTTTATTACATACATCCACACCTCCAAACATACATACTTACCTATGTTCACACGAGGGTCGGTCCTCTTCTCCATGTAGAATCCATGGGGTACCTGTTGGAAAAATTATACTCACATAATCCAGTGTAGATCGGTCCTCTTCTCTTCTATTTGTAATCCACGTACTTTGCAAAATAAAAAAACGGACACCCGACCACGCACTGAAAGGGGCCCCATGTTTTCACATGGGACCCCTTTCCCCGACTGCCAGGAACCCCCCCTGACTTCAGCCAATCAGGGAGCGCCACGTCGTGATGAAGTCTGATGGACGAAACGCGTTGGGTGTACCTCTACTGACTCTCCATTTTTAAAGATAAGCATCACTCTCTTATCTTAAAATAGCTTTTATCAGTATTATATTGCTTATACTGGTTTTATGTGATTCTGGGTTCTAGCTAAATTATACATTTTTATCTATTCTCTTTGGTATTTTTTTAAGCTTTTACCTTCTATTTTTTATCCAATCACTATGTTTTAAATTGTATAAATAAATATATAGTTAATTTTTTTCTAAACCGTATCCTGCGATATTCTTCACTTTTATCAACATATTAGACACTGTAAGTCTCTGATACCCCTATCCCCCCCTTTGTTCGACATTTTAACTCTAAAGGTAGCTTATCCCTGCCGAGTATTTAGGGGTTAGCTGACACCTTATATTATTGAAAGGAGTGTCTTTAATCGAAGTATTTTACTGTATTAATCTATCTGCTCATATACACCTGTGGCGCCGTACCCCCACTGCCCATATATATATATATATATATATATATTGTGTACAAAAGGTGCAGATAGCGCTACAACCTGAATATTCTATAACCAGATATCCCTAAAATGGGAGATCATAAATTACGCATGAGTTAGTGCAAAACAAAATTATTTTAAAATTAGTTTAAAATTAATAAAAACACTCCCAAGGTTAATGGTGTCGCAACCAGATTTCAAAATGTCCAATTCCCAAAGGAACTCAGATTTCAAAATTGTTCTAGTGGTAAATCGGTTGCGCCTTCAGTGTTTGTATGTAAATTGTTGCAAATCCTTGAGTGATAGTTAAAATGTGCGTACCAGACATACGTAGAACATTCGCCTTGTTTGAGGTATCTTTGCATCTGGATAATCCTTACTCGTACTGATTCTCCATTCCCATCCGTCCAAGCGTTGGTGTGGAGTTTGTACGTATATGCAAAAAATGTGTGTCAGAATGCTGCTCTTAAACAAAGTGACTTGGTGCTATATTTCGTGCAACTTTAACAGTAAAGTGAATATGTGCAAAGAAAAGTGCTGTACGTGCTTGTTATATATATATATGAATAAAAATATGAATAAATACGAATAAATATTTTATTTTACTAGCAGTGTGCAAATTCCCTTAGGTAATGTGCTTATATACCACTTATTGAGGGTGCAACACCATATGGCTCAGTAGTCAAAAGGAGCACTTACATCTAGAGTTGAAATGATTTAATAGGATGCTGCCATCATTCCATCATCAGACTTATGGACCTTATGGACCCTGAGGAAGTCCCAGATATGAACTAAGGGACGAAACGCGTTGGGCATATACCGGCACTCCGCTCCTATCTGAGGAATTAACAGATAAGCTTATATGCATTTTTAAAATTGTACGAGTCCATCTGTATGTTTTTTGTCGTTTTATGTATTATTAAATGTTTTTTAAATAATACTACACTATCAGAGGCTTTTTTCCATCCCACATGGGAACCCTTTTTTTAAGGTCCATAAGTCTGATGATGGAATGATGGCAGCATCCTATTAAATCATTTCAACTCTAGATGTAAGTGCTCCTTTTGACTACTGAGCCATATGGTGTTGCACCCTCAATAAGTGGTATATAAGCACATTACCTAAGGGAATTTGCACACTGCTAGTAAAATAAAATATTTATTCGTATTTATTCATATTTTTATTCATATATATATATAACAAGCACGTACAGCACTTTTCTTTGCACATATTCACTTTACTGTTAAAGTTGCACGAAATATAGCACCAAGTCACTTTGTTTAAGAGCAGCATTCTGACACACATTTTTTGCATATACGTACAAACTCCACACCAACGCTTGGACGGATGGGAATGGAGAATCAGTACGAGTAAGGATTATCCAGATGCAAAGATACCTCAAACAAGGCGAATGTTCTACGTATGTCTGGTACGCACATTTTAACTATCACTCAAGGATTTGCAACAATTTACATACAAACACTGAAGGCGCAACCGATTTACCACTAGAACAATATATATATATATATATATATATATATATATATAAATATACAGAGAACCCTGCTCTCTCCTCAGCAGCTTCATTCACCTAACTGCTTTGGGGTTTATGAATTGTACAATGCATGTGAGCTTGCGGCCCACTCCACAGGACCCCATTTCACCGCAAGTCTGACTCTTTCCCCTATGAGACAGCAGTAGCCAGGTCCCTAAAAAATCTATGTGAAAGTTTATGTGATAGAGTAGGACTTGTGGTGAAATGGGGTCCCGTGAAATGGGCCGCAAGCTTACATGCATTGTACAATTAATAAACCAAGACCCCATTGTTTATTCAGATGTATACTAAAGTAGTAAGGCGAATGAAGCTGCTAAGGAGAGTGCAGGTTTCTCTGTAATATGTATATTTGAGTTAGGTGGTCACAGCCCACCACACCCCAACCTAGGGGTGGGGAGTAAGTGAGTGCACCCCTCTCCTAGGAATGGCGAGTACAGTGGATCCCCGTATGTGTGTGTATATATATATATATATATATATATACACACACACACACACACACACACACACACATTTGTGTGTGTATCTGCATGTATGTATGTATGTATGTGTGTCTGCATATGCATATACTTGTATATATGTAATTGTGTTGAGAGGAATTGATGGGGGGGGGGCACTAAGAAATACGTGTACCTGGTTCCAAAATATCTGTTGCCGGCCCTGGTGCTAGGGGGAGATAGGTGTGAGGGAGGGTAGACCTTCTATGCTATGGGGAGATTAGTGTGAGGGGGAATAGGTCTCCTGGGCTTATGGGAGATAGGTGTGAGGGGGTCTTTTGTGCTTATGGGAGATCAGTGTGGCAAGAGGATCTTCTGTGCTTCAGAGATATGTATGTGAAGGAATACATTTGTGTGTTATGTTGTAAGAACTATATGCGATGAGGGCCCCAAACCAGTATCACGCCAAGGGCCCCATGAGATCTTAATGTGTCTCTGGTCACACTGTTCTCATGTGGGCCCAGGCCCTATGTTTTGTCACACTGTGACTGTCACGGTGTGTAAATGAGTGCCCCTGTCTGACAGTAACTACACATCCGAGCCAGTCATGGAGTTCAGGCGTGGGATCAAGTTCCCTGGTACTTTATCGTCCACCCTTTCTGTGGGCAGTGAGCCATATTTTAATTAATTCAACCAAATACTACTGGGACTGGGAATGTACCCAATTGCCTAGCAGTGCCGCAAAAATGCTGCATTGAAACCAGTGTCGTAACTAGATATTTTAGCGCTGTATGCAAGAGACAGCATAGGCACCCCCCCATACTTAAAATAGGGTCAGTGTGCCATAGGCGCGAACCACAAATATAGAGGTGTGGCCACAAAATAATACCAATTCATATTGCGCTGCACAGTAGTCTCCATTATTCAAGTTACACCGCAAAGTAGCGCCACTTACACACATTACACCAGGTAGAGCCCCATTTTACATATTACTCCAGGTAGAGCTCCTATCACACAGTACGCCAGGTAGAGTTCGCTTTTACATATTACGGCAGGGAGAGTCCCCTTTTACACTTTATGGCAGGGAGAGGCCCCTTTTACACATTACGGCAGGTAGAGTCACGAGAGACTAGCCTGAGCCTAGCCTGAGCACGTGGTGGAGAGAGACGCACACAGGTACCTATGTAGTGGGGGCAGCAGTTCACTCACCCAGCGGCAGCGGTGGCGGAGCTGAGCTTCCTCTTCCTGGGAATGTGGGCGGCCATGGCGGCAGCAACTGTCCCTATTCAAACCCGTCCTCCCGGCATTCCCTGTGCGGCTCCCTACCAGGAGGAGGCGCGTCCCCGGACCAGCCTGTATACTGCAAGGACACTGGGCTGCTGCACAAGTTGAGGAGGAGGGAGGAGGAGTGTTGAGGAGTACACGGGGAGACTGAGAATGCTGCCCAGCACTGCCGGCTATTGTATATCTGCAGCGATGCATCCGGTAGAGAGGGAACTGGGTGTAACACTACTGATATAAAATGTAGCGGGCAGCGCTGCAGCTGGTGGTGGCCAACCAGGGTGTATGCGAATGGTGTGCCCACAGCACAAGTGCGCTGTGCGCTAAGCACCATCTGTCCACACCTAGTTATGGCCCTGATTCAGACACAATAATGGGGCCCTGAATCAAAAAAGTTTGGGAACCACTGAAGTAATGATTAGTTTCCATACAACATCAAGTCAACAAATATATCAAATAACAACAGTAAATAGCAAACTACTTGAAGAGTTACACAAATTAGTAAGTACAATTGGCTCATTAAATTAACTTTAGCTTATACAGTACTACAGATTTAAACTGCCAGAGTAAACGGCTCAATTATAATAATATCTCTGGAGAAACAGTATAACAAGTATTTGTGAAAAGATTAACTAGGGACCTTTTACAGGGGTAGTTAATGGAAATATTATAGGGAGTGGTTACTGGAGCTGTTATGAGTGAACTCATAGGGAGTGGTGAGAGGAACAGTTATGGGAAATTCTCATATTGTTTCAGACATACGTTAGTTCATCCCTGAGGCATAAAGCAACTGTGTTTTATTATTATTAGCGGAAATTTATCTTTAGTCTCTTTGAATGACAATAATCTTACAGGCAGTTATCATTAGATCTAAAGACACATTCACTTTGATATCTTTTGTGGGTTTGTAAATCAGCTTTCTGTAACTGATTAGAGAGCAAACTGTATTTAACTTAAAGTAACTTATCGGGACATGTACTAAGCAGTGATAAAAGTGGAGAAGTGAGCCAGTGGAGAAGTTGCCCATGGCAACCAATCAGCATTAGCGTAACATTTATAATTTGCATACTATAAAAGTATACAGAGCAGCTGATTGGTTGCCAAGGGCTACTTCTCCACTGGCTCACTTCTCCACTTTTATCATTACTTAGTACATGTCACCCTAAGTGACTAATTCAGACCTGATCATAGATCTGCAATCAAAATCTTTGACATGCGGGGGTCCTGCTCCCCCCACCCCCACCCCCCCACGGCCCACGCAGATGTGTGAAAGCATTGCACGGCAGGAATGCTTTTGCGCCTGTGGAGTAGCTCTGTTTAGGTACACAGCGGCTGCATGTAATGTCTCGCAGGCACCACGACTTACCACGCAAATGGTCCAGACACGCCTGCATTGTCCGGAACGTGCCCCGAAAATACCGCCCTACTGCCACCGACATGCTCTGCGACTGCCTCTGCCTGTCAATCAGGTCGAGGCGATCGCATCTCACTATGTAGCAATGTGCAGTGCGGCTGCTGCACGTGCGCACACAGCACAGGGCTTCAGCCTGCGTACGCTGCCGCTGCAGCAACCAGGCTTGAATTAGGCCCTAAGGGGCTGATTCAGACCTGATCGCTGGGCTGCTAACTTTGCTGTCCTGCGTTCAGATAGTCGCCGCCTCCAGGGGGAGTGTATTTTTCGCTGTGCAAATGTGCGATCCTGTGTGTATGCCGAGCTGCAAAAATCCACTGGTGTGCAGTGTGTGCGCAGCCCAGGACTTACTCCTCCAGTGTGATGAGAACAGGTTGATCGGGGCCGGAGCTGTTGTCAGACACCCTCCCTGAAAATGCTTGGGCACACCTGTGTTTTTCCGGACACTCCCAATAAACGCTCAGTTACCACCCACAAACGGCCTCCTCCTGTTAAACACCTTGCGAATGCCTGTGTGATCGAATTTTTCGCACCATCCCATCGCTAACCGGCAATGCCCTTTGTCGTTGTCCGACGTGCGTGCACATTTGCGGTGCATACGTATGCTTAGTTCGGACCAGATCACCTGCTGTGCAAAAACGCACAGCTGCGATCGGGAATGAATCAGGCCCTGTTGCCCTTATTTATCAATGAGTGATAAATTTCACTGTGAGTGATAAATTGCACCAGCCAATCCGCTCCTGTCATTTTTCAAACCCAGCCTGTGACATGGAAGTTAGGAGCGGATTGGCTGGTGCAATTTATCACTCACAGTGAAATGTATCACTCATTGATAAATAAGGGCATAAGTTTGATGAAATATTTTGCATAAACATACTGTATGTGTAAAGATCTCAAGATACGGATGTGTCCTTTTATGTTGTAGCTGTCATGCTCACAACTCGCGACATAGCCTGGCGTACGCTTCCGCTATACACACACTTTAGTGAGAGCCAGCGGTCACGTGTGTACGCGCGCTCACGCTAGCCTTCATTGTAATGGGAGCCAGCTGCGATGTAATAATAGAAGCCTATGTGCTTATTTTTTACGATGTGTACCAAAAGGGATCCAATCATATCCCCCCCAGTGTCACCTGTGGCACACATGTCATCCAACGCCTGTGCAGAAGAACTCAGCAATCCCCCACACCGCAAAGATCAGCTCTTATCGGGAAACCTGTACTTTGTTTAAATCTTTATGCATACAGCATTAATAAATATCGCTATGTATGTGATCAGTGGCGGGATGCATCACATTAAAAATGCGATGCTAGATGCATCCTGGCCTTAGACTGAAATAAAAGTGTCACATTTAATTAATAACATTTAACATCTTCCCATCTGCAGGTGGCAAGCCTGGCTTTTTGCAGAGATTAAAGAGAACATGGTCAATGGCAGAAGTATTTTAGGGACGCATGGAGCTAGATATGTTCAGCCGCGATTCCTTACATTCCCACCCTGACTTGTACAGTGCCTTTATTTTCCTCTCAGGGCTTCACATCTCTAACACAGATAGCCAGAATAAGAGGTATGATTTCCAACATTGCTGTTACTTACTGATACTGCCCTCATGCCATGGTAACCTATTGTCTAGTACAGGAAGTTATTAAGGATTAAAGTGTTGCACTAATTGATACATTGTCCAGTTATATCCTCCCTGATGCATTTTGTGTTTATAGCTTATTAATGTCTTGGTTGAGGGCTGCTTGTAAGCTTGAAATGGTGCCCGTGTCTGTATGTATTTGTTCCACTACAATAGCTGACTGCAAACTATTGTGTTCACGATTTGACGTATTAATAAACAGTAATGGTAGCAACTTGCACAGCACAGGACATATACACGTTGCAAAACAGTGAAATGTATAGGACATAGAAAAAGCATATTGGAAGAAATAATTTCATTAATATGCTTTACAATTAAACAAGATCAGGGCCTAGAATACCACCTTGACATTGACAATGACCTAGAACACAGCATCTGCAATGCCATTGGAACACAAAAATGTTTGGTCCTAATATTGCATTACTTTTTACCATGTTTTGAATTACATTCTTTTTAACGCTGCAAGGTGCATTGGGAGCAGTTTATCTGAAGTTCTAGCTGAGTTAAATCACTGTGAAAAAGCAGGTGTTAGCTGGGCTGAAAAGTGTCATGATGGAACTTAGAATCAAACAATCTGCAGAAGAATGCAGTGCCGGACCCAACTGTGTGCAGACAACAAGTATACCATAGGGCTTGATTAAAAGGTTACTGGTCTCTAAGACTGTCCACCAAGCAGCTGTTAGGAAGATATATCCTATGAATATATTTGTCCCTATGCTTTAAAAAAAATGCAAAAATGATTTCATGTGTCAATCCCAATGTCTATTGTTGGGACATTATTGTTTATTCTCAATGCTTTTCCGCATGTCATAGAATTTGCCTCATGGTCTCCTGGGAATGACAGACATATAGTAAATGACTGGAATGGGGGAGGGCGGTGGGAAGGGGGTTTAGGGCTGTTCCAATTATACCCCTTGTCAAACTGAATCTTCTTTTGGCACAGTCTGCAGCCATGCACATTAACCCCTTTTGTCCTGGGAGACATAAAAGTAGATATAAATCACAAATTCCTGAGGCCTTTTCAAAACAGTCAGTAACATAGATGATAAAAGAATCTTGAAATAAACAATTATTTGCTCATTCACAGCATAGTTCTTCTTAATTTAAGATTGTTATTTTTTAAGTATAAACAGATTTTTACCAATGTTTTTATGAGCAATCACAGACAAAAAAATAATCATTTGTGGGAATCACACTTGAAAGTTTTATAGGTGAGTAGGTATACAGTAGGTTCCTGTTATTGCTGGTTCCATTCCACCCACCACTATCGCTCTTCCAGTCTTGAGTTCTGATTTCTAGATGACGGTAGACAGCATCATTATCTTATTGTGGATATTGGCCCTCATTCCCAGTTGTTCGCTCGCTAGCTGCTTTTAGCAGCATTACACACGCTAGGCCGCCGCCCTCTGGGAGTGTATCTTAGCTTAGCACCGAAAGATTAGCAGAATTGCTTGAAAATCTTTTCCTGCAGTTTCTGAGTAGCTCCAGACCTACTCCTAGATTGTGATCACCACAGTCCGTTTAGTTCCTGATTTGACGTCACAAACACGCCCTGCGTTCGGCCAGCCACTCCGCCGTTTCTACAGCCACTCCTGCGGTTTAGCCTGACACGCCTGCGTTTTTTAGCACACTCCCGGAAAACAGCCAGTTTCCGCCCAGAAACACCCACTTCCTGTCAATCACTCACCGATCAGCAGAGCGACTGAAAAGCGTTGCACGCCCCTGTGTAAAATTGCTTAGTTTTGTGTGAAAGTGTAGCGCGTGCGCCCTGCGGCCCATACGCATGCGCAGAACAGCCGAATTTTAGCCTGAACGCTGTGCTGCGAAAAAGGGCAGCGAGCGATCAACTCGGAATGAGGGCCATTGCTCCCAATTTTGGGGGAAAATGTGCTAAGGTATCAGTACTTGTTTTTAGCAAGGAGACTCATTCTTAGGTGGATCATGTTGTCGGGAGGCTGTTACTCCACACTTTACTCATATTATTAATTATCCAGACTTTGTTCAGTTTCCTCTTCTGTATACTTGTGCAGGTGACAGTTTGTGTTAATACTGCCTGTATGTATGTAGAATTGTGATTACAATTGCAAAGGACAGCTTACAAAAATAGCTGTCCTTTGTGATTATATGACGGATTATAGGACGGGTTTATGACTAGGCAGACCTTCTACACATGTGCAGCCATTGGTCAGCACATGCACGAGCCGCAGGGGACACTGGGAGGGATCTTATTGGATTCCTCTCAGTGCACAATGCGAAAAGAAGCCTATAGGCTTCTATTAGGCAATGCTATCTATAGACGGCATTGCATATCAGGTCCAAACTCTGGAAAGTATCACATTTTAGAGCTTGGTACATATGGGGAATGCCACCAAAAGTTGTGGCTGCATTTTGCTTTTAGTACATCTCACCCCATGTGAGGAAGCACATAAAGCAACATATCGATCACCAAGGTATCTTCAAAATCATTGGTATCTTGCATAACTCAGTTTGTTGGGCAAAGGGTCTATGTGCAAAGACTTAGAGAGAGAAAAAGTACCAGCCAATCAGCTACTAACTCATGTTACAGGCTGTGGCCCAGATTTATCAAGCCTTGGAGAGTACTAAGTAGCACAGTGATAAAGTACCAGCCAACCAGCTCCGAACTGTCATTTTTCAACACAGCCTGTGACATAACAGTTAGGAGCTGATTGGCTGGTACTTTATCACCGGGCTATTTATCACTGTCCAAGGCTTGATAAATGAGGGCCTGTGTTTGAAAAATGGCAGTTAGGAGTTGATTGTTTGGTACTTTATCTCTTTTTTTTCCGCTCCAAGGCTCAGTAAATAGACCCCTTTATCTCTCTCCACTTTATTTCTTTACAAGGCTTAATACATAGACCCCCTAGTCTAAAAACGGATCCTATTGAGTTTGTGATGAACTTTGCATTTTTCAATATTGAACCTCATTCCCCATTTAGACGCCCAGGATTCAAGTTTAAATAAGTCATTTTGTAGAGACTCCACATCTATTTCTGAATTAATTACCTTACACAGTTTTAGTAGCATCTGCAAAGATTGATACTGTGCTTCCCAGACCTATTCCTAGGTCATTAATAAATATATTGACCAGTAGCGGGCCAAGTACGGACCCTTGTGGTATACTGCTGACTACTGGTGCCTAGCTGGAGACCATCCCATTGACCACTACTCGTTGTACCCTGTTATCCAGCCAATTACCTATCCATGTACAAACAGTATATCCTAGGCCAAGTTCCCTTAATTTGATGATCAGTCACTTAAACAAGCATCTAGCCAAGAATCATTACCTTCACTGTCGTTATGCACTGCTAACACCGTCTGATCCTCCCTGGTGAATACTGATGAAAAAAAGCTGTCATAGGCCTTGTACATTTTTCAGGGACAAAGTATGAATTTATACCTATAATAAGGATGAAAGCAATCATGTGTTAAAGTTGGGCCTGAATAAATTGGACCTTCAAGATTGTCAAGAAATTGAACTCTGTTTGCTATCTGCTGGATTTGCCTCAATCCTTAAAGAATCCTGGAACGTTTCATAGTGCATTGTTCAAACTGGTGATGTATTCATGACATTTTAGGTTTGGGTGTTCCGTTAGACTATGTTCAGTCATGACAGGTGGTCACTGGGAATTTTTGATTAAAATAATTTTAGACCCTTCGAATGTCAAGTTTATTAATGGTAGGAATATGAGCCTGTAGAGAGGTAATATGTTCCAGCGAAGAATGTACAGGTGGACAAGGTAAGGGAGGTCCTTATATAACATGTATTCCCTGAAACCTCAGTACTGGAGTCCTTGAACTCCAACAAGGTGGATAATGTTATGCTTGTGGTCCTTGCTTAGCAATGATTGCTGATGCTATTAAGCCCAACGCCACCACTTTTCAGAGCTTCAGTAGAAGTTGTTAGGTGATATGAGCCAGTTTTATTTATCATCTGTTTCTGGGGAACTGCTTTAGTGAAATACTTCGTTAGCTAGGAGGCTTGTTTTCTGGCTTGTAATGTGATCAGGAGGCTTGTTTTCCAGACTTCATCATATTGGCAAAAATAGTTTTATCATACCTTCTCTCTTGTACACCTGTGCTGGTAACAGTTTGTTCGGAACAAGTGTGCTTAACCTGAGTTTGCCAGACTATTCATTTCTGCTGTGACCTCCTATTGATGCTTGGATTCTGCTTCAGTCCGCTGCCTGCCTATTATCACAGATTTATACTTGATTAATGCTTCTGACCAGGGGCATAGCCAGAACTTTGTGGGCCCCATAGCAACATTTTGTGGGGCCCCTGCTTCTAGAGAGACACTTCTCTGCAGCAGTTGCTAATTTTAATGGGGCATAAATAATAGTAATAATAACTCTCTCTGTACATGTTATATCTGCCCCCCCCCCCCCTGCAGTGCACATGGTTTTGCTCAACTGCTAACAAATTTGCTGCTGCGATCAACTCTGAATTAGGTCCATTGGCCCTCATTCCGAGTTGATCGCTCGCTAGCTACTTTTAGCAGACGTGCAAACACATTGTCGCCTACGGGGGAGTGTATTTTTGCTTTGCAAGTGTGCGAACGCCTTTGCAGCCGAGCGGTACAAAAACATTTTGTGCAAAATAAGACTAGCTCTGTAGTTACTTATCCTGTGCGATGAATTCAGCAACGGAGGTCCCGGAATTGACGTCAGACACCCGCCCTGAAAACGCCTGGACATGCCTGCATTTACCAAACACTCCCAGAAAACGGTAAGTTGACACCCATAAACGCCCTCTTCCTGTCAATCTCCTTGTGATCGGCTGTGCGAATGGATTCTTTGCTAGAACCATTGCACAGCAACAATGCTCTTTGTACCTGTACGACACGCGTGTGCATTGCGGTGCATACGCATGTGCAGTTTTGCAGTTTTTTTACCTGATTGCTGCACTGCGAAAATCGGCAGCGGGCGATTAACTCGGAAATGACCCCCATTGTGCCATGTTACGCTTCCTACCATTGTCCATCTGTCTCAATTGCACAGCCTATACTAACAAGAGCTTGAAGTCCTGGGCCATTGAAGTACCTGAGAGCATATAGTAGTAATGAGCGGGTTCGGTTCCTCGGGATCTGAATCCCCCCGAACTTCACCCATTTTACACAGTTCCGAGGCAGACTCGAATCTTCCCGCCTTGCTCGGTTAACCCGAGCGCGCCCGAACGTCATCATCCCGCTGTCGGATTCTCGCGAGATTCGTATTCTATATAAGGAGCCGCGCGTCGCCGCCATTTTCACTTGTGCTTTGGAGATAATAGCGAGAGGACGTGGCTGCGTTCTCTCAGTTTCTGTGTTCAGTGTGCTGCAAATATCTGTGCTCAGTGTGCTGCAAATATCTGTGCTCAGTGTGCTTGCAAATATCTGTGCTCAGTGTGCTGAAAATATCTACGTTCTCTGCCTAAAAAACGCTCCATATCTGTGCTGCATTGTAGTATATTGTAGGAGGACAGTGCAGAATTTTGCTGTGACCACCAGTATATATATAGCAGTACGGTACAGTAGTCCATTGCTCTACCTCTGTGTCGTCAAGTATACTATGCATCCATACCTGTACTGCATTTTAGTTGTGCGCAGTATATAGTAGGAGGACAGTGCAGAATTTTGCTGACCACCAGTATATATATAGCAGTACGGTACAGTAGTCCACTGCTCTACCTCTGTGTCGTCAAGTATACTATGCATCCATACCTGTGCTGCATTTTAGTTGTGCGCAGTATATAGTAGGAGGACAGTGCAGAATTTTGCTGACCACCAGTATATATATAGCAGTACGGTACAGTAGTCCACTGCTCTACCTCCGTGTCGTCAAGTATACTATGCATCCATACCTGTGCTGCATTTTACTTGTGCGCAGTATATAGTAGGAGGACAGTGCAGAATTTTGCTGATCACCAGTATATATATAGCAGTACGGTACAGTAGTCCACTGCTCTACCTCTGTGTCGTCAAGTATACTACAAAAGTTCAGTAAAATGACCCAAAAATCTAAATTAAAAGCGTCTGATGAGAAGCGTAAACTTGCCAATATGCCATTTATGACACGGAGTGACAAGGAACGGCTGAGGCCCTGGCCTATGTTCATGGCTAGTGGTTCAGATTCACATGAGGATGGAAGCACTCATCCTCTCGCTAGAAAACTGCAGTGCCACTCCTAGATGGGCCAGGTATTTGTGTCGGCCACTTGGGTCGCTTAGCTTAGTCACACAGCTACCTCATTGCACCTCTTTTTTTCTTTGCATCTTGTGCTGTTTGGGGACTATTTTTTAAATCTGCCATCCTGTCTGACACTGCAGTGCCACTCCTAGATGGGCCAGGTGTTTGTGTCGGCCACTTGGGTCGCTTAGCTTAGTCACACAGCTACCTCATTGCACCTCTTTTTTTCTTTGCGTCATGTGCTGTTTGGGGACTATTTTTTAAATCTGCCATTCTGTCTGACACTGCAGTGCCACTCCTAGATGGGCCAGGTGTTTGTGTCGGCCACTTGGGTCGCTTAGCTTAGCCATCCAGCGACCTTGGTGCACCTCTTTTTTTCTTTGCATCATGTGCTGTTTGGGGACTATTTTTTAAATCTGCCATCCTGTCTGACACTGCAGTGCCACTCCTAGATGGGCCAGGTGTTTGTGTCGGCCACTTGGGTCGCTTAGCTTAGCCATCCAGCAACCTGTTCAGAATAGACTGGAAATGAGTGGAAATTATGGTTATTGAGGTTAATAATACTATGGGATCAAAATGACCCCCAAATTCTATGATTTAAGCTGTTTTTGAGTTTTTGTTTTTTTAAAAACACCCGAATCCAAAACACACCCGAATCCGACAAAAAATTTTCAGGGAGGTTTCGCCAAAACGCGTCCGAATCCAAAACACAGCCGCGGAACCGAATCCAAAACCAAAACACAAAACCCGAAAAATTTCCGGTGCACATCATTAGCATATAGCGAGCGCTCTATGGGAAAGCCGTTTTCTATAGATGATAGTTATACATTTTGAAATCTCCTTTTTCTTGTACAAACTACTGTTTTGTAGTACATCAGGGACGTGCAGTCAGGGGAGGCAGGGGAGGCAGTGCCTCCCCTGTGATAAGAAGATACTTATGACACATATTCTGTGTCATAAGTATCTTCTTTATTGAATCCTAATCATTTTTCTGCTTTAAAGTACTTTGGGAGGCACTGATAGCAGTGCCTCCCGTGGATAATGGGAACGGGGACAGTGCGGGGGGCGGAGCCTAGCACTGGGCTGTAAAAGCCCATGAAAAACCATAGGGAAAGCGGCACTGTTCCAAGTGCCTCGCTGACAGGGACACCACCCCCATGTCAGCGAGGCACCTGTGATTGGACAGCGGATCCAGGGCTGGATCCGCTTGTTCAATCATCCACATGCGGCGCTGGAGGCGGCGGGTCCCGGCGTTAATGATAGCCGGGAGTAGCAGTGGGCCTTCAGCGTGTGCGGCTACCCCCCCCCCCCCGTCCTCCTGCTCCGGCTCCCGCTCACCTCACTAGCAGCAGCGGCGGTCCTGCGGAGCGTGCAGCTCTCCCCCTGTCCTCCCCTTCTGGCTCCGTCCTCCCGGCTCCCGATCACCTGACAGTCAGCAGCGGTGGCCGTATAGTACGTGCGGCTGTACTCCTCCGCCGGCTCCAGCAGCAGGTTAGTTTCTCTCTCTCTCTCTCTCTCTCTCTCTCTCTCTCTCTCTCCCTCCCTCCCTCCCTGAATCATATGTCAGTATAATGTTCATTTTTACAGGTGCCTCTACCCCTTTGGATTCTACTGGACAAGTGGACGTGACCGGCGTGGGATGTAGGTAAGTCATCTCTCTAATTTTTACAGGTACCCCTTTGGATTCTACTGGACAAGTGGATGTGACCGGCGTGGGATGTAGGTAAGTATGTGTGAGTGTGTAAGTGTGTTTTAATAAAATTTTACTGTCACGGTGTGTGTGTTTGTGTTTTTATTTGGGTATTTTTGTTGTTGTAAAACTACAGGTACCAGCGAGCCCGTTATTTCCCCGCCTGCTGGTACTTGAGGTTCTCCAAGTACCAGCAAGTGGGGGAGGCTTGCTGGGCCTTGTAGTTCCACAACAAAAAACAATATTATTTTTTTACACACATGGCTATCAGCCCGGCACCCACCGCCCAGGGGTGCTGGGGACAGCCTCGGGCTTCACCCCTGGTCCTTGGGTGCCTGGAGGGGGGGACCCCTTGATTTAAGGGGTCCCCACTCCTCCAGGGTACCCCGGCCAGAGGTGACTAGTTGGGGGGGTAATGCCACGGCCGCAGGGACCTACATAAAAGTGTCCCCCGGCTGTGGCATTATCTCTCTGACTAGTGGAGCCCGGTGCTGGTTTTAAAAATACGGGGGACCCCTATCCATTTTTCTTCCCAGTATTTAAACAACCAGGACTGGCTGAAAGAGCCCGAGGCTGGTTATACTTAGGAAGGGGGACCTCACGCATTTTTTTTTTCTTTTAACCCATTCAGACCCTTCTCCATTAAGTTAATGGAAACCCTGGACAACACAATTGCATTCATGTCCTCCTCCCACTCCCTTACCAGTCCCAAACACTATTTTTTTTTTTCTATAAAAATGTACAATATATCACATGTATGATGAGCAGGGCAGGCAGGCAGCGGGCATTGGCAGCATCGGACTGAGATAGAAATTAGTGGCAGAGGGCTGGGTCAGTTGATTATGGGCGAGTTTGTAAGCCATTGTCAGTGGCAGCGGGTACCGGCTCAGAGGCAGTAGCGGGCATTGGCTAGGGGTCATCGGCAAGATTCAGCGGACATTATGGCTGTAGTGCCTCACTAGCCACTGACCTCACCGCACGCCACTGTAGTACATGAATATAAATTCCAAGAACAGTAATCTGATGGACAGTTGCATCTAATTGCAACACAAGCAGGTGCAGTTCAGACTAGAGATGAGCAGTTTAGCTCTCCAGAAATCCAAATCCACTGGAATTTTGTGTATCTGAACTGTACCAAAACCTGGTTCAGATCTCCCGATAACTCGGTTCGGATCTTCCCGCAGTTTGGAATTTGGATTTTAAATCTGAATTTATAGTTTTGGATTGCAAAAATGACATAATTTTAGCTGTTTTTATCAATTTTTATTATTTTTTCAAAACTCAGAACCAAAATATGAGGATAAAATTAGAACCAAAACAAAAACATGACATTCGGCACACATCTCTAGTCAGATACTAAAACACCCATATTTTTTGTGCACTTCTTAAGAAGTGAGATTATATGTTATGTGACAGTCTAAATATAAATATTACAAATATGATAAATGTATTTTTTAGAGATGAGATATGTTGAAGGTACGGATGTGTACAGTAATTGAGGGGGAAAGAGAAAATAGATCTACTATTGTAAATTGTAAATCTATCTTTTCCTAAGGATTTGACCCCATCTCCACAGCATAACCTGACTACTGGACTATGGGGGTCATTCAGACCTGATTGAACGCTGACTTTTTTCGCAGCTGTGCGATCGGGTCTGTACTGCGCATGCGTAAGGGCCGCAATGCGCAGTCGCGTTGGCCACCGGCAAAGGCCGTCACCTGGCAGAGAAGAAAAGAACAACGAATGCGTTCGCAGCGGCGAATGCAAGAAGACTGACAGGAAGAGGCTGTCCGGGGGTGTCAACTCACCGTTTTCTGGGAGTGTCCTGGAAAACGCAGGCGTGCCCGGCCATTTACAGGGAGGGTTTCTGACGTCAGCTACAGCAAGGATCATCGCAGCAGCTGAGTAAGTCGTGAGCTGTGCAGAGACTGCACAAACTTTTTGCTTGTGCAGCTCTCTGCACAACCGCACGTACCCCTGCAAAGCTCTAACCCCCTCCTGTGTAGGCGGCAACTACCTGGTCGCAGCAGTGCAAAAAATAGCCTGCGTGCGACCAGGTCTGAATTAGGCCCAATATCATAACCTAATTATTATTATTATTATTTATTTATTTATTTATTTTTAAGACAAATGTTTTTTTTTTTATTTGTCCAGAAACAAAATTACAGCACAAAGGGTAAGCACAGTACGCACACATCAAAATTGTGCAAACAATAAAAAGAGAATAAGAAACCCATAAAACAAGAATGTATAGCCGGTGGTCCACATGGCAAGCTTAGGACTCACCGGAGAATCAGTATAAACATGTAAGAAAACGCAAATGAGGGTGTAACACACAATACTAAAGAATTAAAAGGAAAGAAAAAAAAAAGAAAGAGGGAGGGAGGGAGGGGGAAGGTAGGTAAGAAAAAACTGAGAAAAAATCAGAAGGGAAATAGAGTGAAAGGAGCAAAAACAAATTCAAAGGGAGGAGGGGGGAGGAGGGGAGGAAAAAGAATGAGAAAGGGAGTGAGAAGGAAAGTTAGCAGAGACCAGGGAGAAGAGAAAATTGGGATTGATACCACGGAGACCAAACCTTGTGAAAGGTGGCCAGTGAGTTGTTTTGCAAACCTGTGATATATTCTGTTGAGGCCACAAGATGAAATTTGGCCCAAGGGCCATTAGTGAAGGTGCTTCTGGAGAATTCCAATTATTAACCAACAGAGATTTGGCAGCGTTACATATATGTACCACTAGTTTGTTTAGATATTTCTTTTATTTATGTAGATATGTATCAATATATTGCACTGGTGAACTTAAAAGTGCTACAGGAGCCTTGTGAGATACCGACATGCTATTGATAACATACAGTATTTCTTTTATGACAAGAAGTTACACAATATACTACTGAAGCCACAAGTGCTGGCAAAGAAATGCGTTGGTTACAGTGCTGTATATATAATGGGTGCAGGGTGGGGCCTACATTGCACACCGTACACCCAGTTCTTCAATGCTTATCTCTCTGGAGTCCAGTGTCGGCAGCACAGATCACCAGGAAAATATTGCGGTGTCCATTATCCTGGCTTTTGCACATGCACATTAGGACAATTGATGGGAAGATGGCCACCGCGCCATTGTCCCAGGGACCTGCATATGCACAGTAGACTCTGGCAAAGTGTCAGGGTCTACCTGTGCTGCTAGTGTTTAAAGTCTACTGTGCTGCCAGCTAGAGAGGATGCAATCCTGCTACATAACTGCTTCTCTAATGCAGACAGTTTTAAATAACACCCACTATTTATTAGAATTATGGATTAGCTATAAGCATATGTATTGGGTCTATTCCCCACTAGCTTACCAGCTCAACACCCAACTGAGCCAACATGTGGAGATTTGACCCAGCAAGCGTATACAGTCCAGCCAGTGGCTTAACTCCCATCCCTGCAGCCACTACGGAGGCTAGGAGGCGCAGGGCTGTGGGAGCACCGCCACTGATTGCTGCTGTGTGTGAGTCCGGGAAGGAGCCGGAGGGCACAGCGCACACCTCTCCTGTGTCGCTCCTGGGTCTCCGGTGGTGGCGGCGGCTGCGTGTCATGAGCCAATCAGAGCTCGTGGACCGGCAGCCAATCAGGAGCCGCAGCTGCCGGTCCCATATTCATTGCTTTGCTAATGGCAATTATGGGGGGGCGCCAGAGAATGTTTTCACTTGGGTGAGAAAAATATCTAGTTATGCCACTGAGTCCAGCCAGGGGCATAGGGAGGGTGGTTCCGGTGGAGCTCGAGCTCCAGGCGCCCAAGACAGTACAGGGCGCCGCAGCTCAACTCCACCGGGACCTCTGTCTGGCCGCACGGAGCTCGCAGCTGTCAGTCACTGACAGCTGCGAGCCGGAGCAGCGTCAGCTCTCTACCTCCCTCCCCTGTTCCGTGCTTTGTGATGCACGGGCGGCTGACGTCACGACGTCGGACGCCCGACGGGTGGAGAGTGGAGATGTGCTGCAGCCAGACTGGACAGGACTGCGGAGATGGAGCAGCAGCAATGTCAAGTAGGAGTGGGGCAGGTGAGTATTGATTTTTTCGCTGTTTTTCTTTGTGTGTGTAAGCGGCGCTACCAGGGGGCACAACTACTGGGGGCAAATATACAGGGGGCACAACTACTGTGGGCAAATATACAGGGGGCACAACTACTGGGGGTAAATGTACAGGGAGCACTACTACTGGGGGCAAATCTACTGGGGGCACAACTACTGGGGGCAAATCTACAGGGGGCACAGCTACAGGGGGCACACTACTGAGGGCACAACTACAGGGAGCAAATCTTCAGGGGGCTCAGCTACAGGGGGCACAACTACTGGGACAAATCTACAGGGGGCACAGCTACTGGGGGAACACCTAGTGGGGGCAAATCTACAGGGAGCAAATCTACAGGGGCACAACTGCTGGGGGCAAATTTACAGGGGCACAACTACTGGGGGCAAATCTACAGGTAGCAAATCTTCAGGGGGCTCAGCTACTGGGGGCACAACTACTGGGGGCAAATCTACAGGGAGCAAATCTACAGGGGGCACAGCTACTGGGGGCACAACTACTGGGGGCAAATCTACAGGGAGCAAATCTACAGGGGGACAACTGCTGGGGGCAAATCTACAGGGGCACAGCTACAGGGGCCACAACCACAACTGGCAACTCTACTGAGGGCACAACTACAGGGGGCAAATCTACAGCTGGCACAGCTACAGGGGGCACAACTACTGGGGGCACAACTGCTCCGGGCACAGCTACAGGGGGCACAACTACTGGGGCCATAACTACAGGTGGCATAACTGTGGCGATGCCCCTTCCCTATGAAGACATGCTCCTTTTTTTTGCCGCGCGCCTTCGGTGCGCACTTTGTTTCACCTGCGGGTGTGTGTGTGAGGGGGGGGGGGGGCGCCAAAGGAAACTTTCGCTCTGAGTGCCACATGGTCTAGAACCAGCCCAGGTGGCCACGCTCCCAATTCAGTACAGGGGAGGGGGGCGCCGAAACTTACCTTGCTCCAGTCACCATGACACCTTGCTACACCTCTGAGTCCAGCACTGTAAAGGTACTGGCTATACTCTTTAAGCAGCAGCAGAGTGAATCTCATCAGATCAAGTGAACTGCAATACAAGTGAGCAGCAGGGACTAATAATATACTTATCCTAGCAATTCCTTACTTTTCAATTTTTTTCCTTATTATCAAATCATATATACTTAAATAATAAATTCATCAACATATACAGTATGTCATTATTTTAAGAAATGTTTATTTGATTAAATAGGCATATGTTTTATCTTTGACATTTCAAGTGTTATGAGCCACACTACTATCTTAATAATACAGTATATTACACAACACATCATCACAAACCCGATTGGAGCCACTTCTTATTTCAGTGTAACTCTTGGCTTGGACCACACCCTAGCAGAAAGGCAAAGATCCCACCATTCCATAACTCATTGACCAACAGTTGTCACTATATTGAATTCAACTCCCATACAGAAATGCAATCCTAGGTTTATCACCTACCATAGGTGCCGATTCCGTGGATGCTGATGGGCCTGAGCACTCACAGAACATGATGAGCAGCCACCAGGGCCACTGGATGGCGACATGCTTTAGCGGCGGTCACTCCACGGGTCCATCCAGCACAGCTGCCTCTGTCCGTCACCTCAGCACTGAAAATACACTGGTCACTGCAATGCCAGAGGTTGGTCTCCTTTCCCCGCCACACCTGCACGGGTTGCCTGACAGCCGCCAGCACAGACGTGCCTGTAACTATGGAGACGGCAGTCTGCCCTGTTATTTTCTTCTATGGCCGCAGTTTCCTCTCATCCATAGGGCCAGGCCCACCCCCTGTTTACCCTCAACCAGCCCCCTCTACCTTGCTCCTTCCCGTCCGTCGACCATGCATGCCCTCTTCATTCCCTTGGCCCGCCCATTTCTTCCTCTCAGCCCGCCCTCTTCTTCCCCTCTACCCTGCTGTCTCCCGTCCAGCTTACCAAGCTCACCTCCTCCTTCCACTACACGCTGCTGCCCTCATTCTACTCAACCTGGTGGTGCTCCGTTGGGGAGAGGACTCATGATGGTGAATTCACATAGAGAGAGGCACTGAGATATTTGAATTAATTTTCAGGAATGTAGTGCTGTGTATAAAATAGGAGACTCTGCTGCCGTAATGTGTAAAAAACGGGGTCTCTACTGCTGTAATGTGCAAAAAGGGGGACTGTGCATCCGTAATGTGTAAAGAGGGGGACTCTGCTGCCGTAATGTGTAAAGAGGGGGACTCTGCTGCCGTAATGTGTAAAGAGGGGGACTCTGCTGCCGTAATTTGAATAATGGAGACTACTGGACTGCGTAACATGAATTGGCATTATTTTGTGACCACGCCCCTTCCCCGTGAAGCCACTACCCTATATTTTTGGCTTGGGCACCCACCAGCAAAAACATAAATCGGCACCTCTGTCACCTACAGTACATTAATATCAACTTTGATATACAACAAATATGCAATCTAATATACAGGAATTATTATCTTGTAAACACATTAATGAATAACAGCTTCTTATCTTACACAATAATTAAATCAGTTAAGTGTCCTATTAGAATTCTATACCTATAGTTCCTATTCAGCAGTTACTTTATAACAATTCCAGGAAAATGCTTCTCATATACATACAGTATACCATATGGTAACTAAAAGTACAGTATGATACTTTGATTCATATATGGACCATATATTGATCTATAAAATAAAAAAGTGGGGATAACCCAGGTCATAATGTACATAAGGTGTTACAGGCAGTCATATCCTTTCCCTAAAGCTCATGAGACTGTTGAAATACCTAAGCAGGGGATGTTATCAGGATCCCGGCGCTCGGGATGCTGGCGGTCAGAATACGGACAGCGGCATCCCGAAGCACAGGATTCCGACATCTGATAAGTATGTATGCTAATCCTCCTCTTTTACCCCCTTAACCCAAACCCCCCTCCCCGCAGCCTAAGCCTAATACCCCCACCCCAGTCTAATCAAACCCAACCCCCCACCACCATGGCCTGACCCTAAGGAGCCCAGATTACTTAAGTCATCGATGCCAACAGTCGGCATTTTGAATCAATGTCGGAATCCTGGAATCTGCATTCCGATCTTTGTCGGGATGCCTACTTCCGGCATCCTGAACGCCGGTATGCTTACCAGATCCCCCTGAACAAGGGTATATGCAGTTTCTACCAGTAAAATCAGTGGGATGGTCTTGGCTGCTTTAAGGAAATCTCTGAAGAGATCTTTTAATATCAACTGTTTGGAGAAATACAGTTTCTTAATATGAAGTGTGTTTTAAATAAATAAAGGCAAGTTTTCTTTCCAATTTGATAGCTTCCTTCAATTGCTCTTGAAGGCTTTTAATAACTTTGATAATGTCTTCAGGATTAAAGCATATCTCAGCGTCTCTCTGTATATACACAGGGGAAGGACTGCTGAATTCAGGATGACTTTTACCAATATGTTAGGTCCACCTCTCTTCTGTATGTTACTGTGGTATAGAAACATAGAATTTGAGGGCAGATAAGAACCACTTGGTCCATCTAGTCTGCCCAAGTCCTTCTGACATTAATTTCATGATTTACTGTAGTCGGAACTAGCCACTTTCCTAAAGCTTTTGGGAATAACAGTATATTTACTAAAGGTCAATTTGCTTTTGGGAATAACAGTATATTTACTAAAGGTAAATTTTTATCGATTTAAAACTTATGGGATCTGAATCGAATTGAGTACCAGTTTGGAATCACTTTGGAGTTCCGAGTGGAATCGAGTTCTGGCTCAGGTCTGTTGTCTCAAATTGAAAAACTGAACTTGGGTTTTGAATTGCATGTATGTAAACAGATCCAAAGTACATGATTTTAGCTGTTTTTATTGTTTTTTTAATCACTGTTAATTGATTTTAAAGGAATCCAAAACTGAACCAAATACAGAATCCGAACTAAAACACTTTTGATTTGACAAAATCAAAACACGGGGGTCTGCGGCTCTGCGCACATCTCTGAATGTTAGTAAATGTTTTATCCATGGAAACACAATATTTATTGAGATTGATTTTAAATAGATATAAATAGACCTTTAGTAATATACTACTAAGTCTTAATCAGAGAAATAAAAGACAGTTAGGAGTGTAATAGTAGTCTCTCCTATTCTACAGAATAAAAATGTGAGTACTGCTGATCATTGAGGCTGGTAAAATACCTGAGCAGTGGGACAGTACTGCTTATTCTCCCTGCATATCTTCTGTTGATCCAGGCAGGGAGGCAGTAACAGGTAACACAAAGGCTGAATCAGCAGCATTCTGAGGGGCAGGCTGGCACATGGGTGATTGGTACATGAGTTCCCTTGCTACCCTAATACCACTTTCAGACAGAAAAATCTCAAAAACCCGGATTTTTCATAGGTTTGTGTTCCCGTGAAAAACCCGGGTTACAGTCCCTTACCCTCTTTCACACAGCACAAAAAAAACCGGTAAATTCCCGGGTCGACCCCTTTCAGACAGAACCCGTGTCAGCCCTGCAATAGACTTGTGTGTCATAAAAAAATGGACTGTTTTTATGGCACACAGAGATGAGGTCATGAAAGTGGGTGGTGACTGATCACAGCATTGCACTAGCCATGGCCGACGAGTCACTGCTGAGTAGCCCGGAGTTCCTGGCTTATTGCTGTTTTTTGCTGTTTCACACAGCAAATGAGAGCCTGATGCAGCTGCTAGCACTGTGTTACCTGGCACAGTCTTATGCCAAGAGGAGAAGAAAGAAATTTCTGGCGGAGAGGGCTAATACTGGACACCGGTATTTGCACAGGAGGAGAGCCCTTATTTTGGGCAGCATTACATCTACCCTGAGGTTTACCAGCTCAAGTAATCGTTCGTTGTGGGCCAGGGACCACAGGCATGGACAAGCTTTCTGGGCCACCGTGGAAGCTTATCAGCCAGAGGAGTGGATGGCACACTTTTGGATGTCGCGTGAAACCTTTTACTACCTGCTGGAACTTCTCACTCCAGCACTCACCAGGGGAAATACAAACTACCGCAAGACCAACGAGCTGTGCAGGAGACTGGCGATTGTGTTGTGGTGGTATGCAACCCCGGGGGAATACCGCACCATTGCCTGCTTGTTCGGTGTTGGCATATCGACGGTGTGTGTGCTAGTGCGGGAAGTGACCCAGGCATTGCTGGATACCCTTTACCACCACTTCATCTCCTTACCGCAAGGTGTCCGGCTGGATGATACCATCAAAGGTTTCCAGAACCGTAAATATCCCCAGTGTGCTGTAGCCATAGATGGGACCCACATACCCATTATTGCCCCTAGAGACAACCCAGCCGATTACTACAACCGAAAAAGCTAGCACTCCATCATCCTGCAGGCTGTAGTGGACCATAAGTATTGGTAAGTAGTATGGTGTTTTAATGTGATTTATATGCTGGGCCCATGATGTGTATTATTAAACACAGCTAATATGTATACTATTCATCAGTTTCACAGATGTCTTCATTGGCTGGTCGGGTCGTGCTCACGACTCCCGGGTACTTGGCAACTCGGAATTGTTCCAGATTGCAGAGGAGAACCAACATTTTGATGGGTAATATTTTTGGTATATGGGTATATATGGGTAATATTACTGCAACAGTGGCAGACAGGGCATGCTGGCATGTCTAGTTCCACAATAGCTGGAGGTTCACAACTTTCAGCTAGGGTTAGGCTGCGGAAAGGGAGGGTTAGTCGTTAGGGGAGGGGTGGGAGGGTTTAGGATACTTATCTCTCCCATGTCAGGATTAGATTGTTGGTATTCATAATTATTCCCTGTACTTTCATGAACATTATGTATGCCACCTATACTATATATTAATTTTTATTTCCCATTACAGAAATCAAAGTTTGTGGATGGTGTGGAGATCCCGGTGCACCTTATTGGAGATGCGGCATACCCTTTGAGGCGATGGCTCATGAAGGGCTTCACACAGCATCTGCCACTCTCTCATGAACAGGAGCATTTCACACACACTCTCAGCTCGGCCAGGATGGTGGTGGAGAACGCCTGTGGGAGACTGAAGGGGCGCTGGCGGTGTCTACTAAAGCGCAATGACATTGCCATCACCCTGGTGCCGGATGTGGTTGCTGCTTGCTGTATCTTGCACAACTTTTGCGAGATACAGAAGGAAGAATGTTGTGGACACAGAACTGTGTGATACTCCTGTAGAAGCAGCAGAAGCAGCCTACGAGGGGGAGATAAGTAGTGGCAGTGCAGAGTAGATACACAACACCCTCACTGCTAACTTAATATGACACAGTAGAGGACACAAGGGATATGTTGCAAAACATTTTTGGTTTTATATTTTGTTCTTTAAAAGTTATGGTTTTATTGTTTCAGTAAAGTTCTGTACATGTTACCTCACATGTATGAGTTTAATTATTACTTATTTGCAGTTTAAACTGCTGAAAAGTGCTGAATACACATAAACATCTTTCTTAAAAACATTAAAGAAGAAGAAAAAAAGATTATTTGCCACTGTAGGCACATAAATAGAGGGCATAATGCTTGTACATTTTACTAAACGTAAAAAATGGCTGAGGTAATGGCCAGCTATGGGCCGGACACTTGACAGGCCTGTAAAGTGCTGAATACACATGAACATTTTCAAAAAGACTAAAGACAAAGAATAAAGATTATTTGCCACTGTAGGCACATAAATAGAAGGCATAATGCTTGTACATTTTGCTAAACGTACACCCCCCATCTAATTAAGTGGCTGAGGTAATGGCCAGCTATGGGCCTGACACTTGACAGGCCTGTAAAGTGCTGAATACACATGAACATTTTCAAAAAGACTAAAGACAAAGAATAAAGATTATTTGCCACTATAGGCACATAAATAGAGGGAATAATGCTTGTACATTTTGCTACACGTACACCCCCTGAGGTAATGGCCAGCTATGGGCCGGAAACTTGGCAATATTTACAACTGTCTGTACGAAGTGCTGCCCAGTGGACGGGTGAGAGTTGTGACATCTGGATAATTATTTTCAGTGCCATGTGGAGTATTATTCACTGTGCCATCTGGACTATTATGCACTCTTTCATGTGGACTGCAATGCATTGTAACTTCAGGACTGGTCTGCTTATTGACATGTGGACTGCTACGCGCTGAGTCGTGTGATAAATTATTTGCTGTGCCATCTAGATAACTATGCACTGCGCCATAGTTAGTAGTATTCACTGTGCCCTCTGGAATATTATGTGGCGTAGCAGTATGTTGATTTGATTGGTTTGTTGCCATAAACTGCACGCCTCTGCTATGATGCTGGTAGTTTGCAAAATTGCCCTCAGAATATTGAGGAGGAGTATACACTGGATAAGGGTGTGGAGGGTGCGGATTGTGTAATATAGACACCAGACCGTTAAGAAAGGAAATTTGTGCATCTCTGTTCGCCCTAGAAATGCGTTCATGCATACCCACAAGTTGTGTGAGAAATGTATTTTGTAACTCTTTCTCGCTCTCAAAAAAGCATTGTAGTCGGGCATCCTCCTGTGCTTGCATTTCTGCATCGGATTCTTGCAGCTGATTGACTAGGATTCTTGTCATAACGCGCGTAGCTTGCTCCATCTTTGAAGTTTTTTTCTTCCGTTATGGGATGTCAAAGACTAGAAATGAAAGGAAAAGAACATACTTAAAATAGCAAATAGCAGTGATGTCAGCATATATGTGCTTGAGGCCTTCTTCCTCATTACATTTTTTAGTATTGGTCATGACAAAGATATCATGTGTGACTTATGGAAGTGTGCAATTGTACAAACACTGCATGCTATGCACGATGTCTCCTTTCTTCGTGCTATTAGCGTGCAGGTGTGGCCTATGATGTTGTTAGCAGTCGTTATTAGTCGTAAATGGTGCAATAGGTAATGCGGCCTTCTAATATTGTTGAAATACAGAAACAGACAGGAACTGAATGTGTAACGCAGCATTCAAAAATAATAACAAGTGCAAACAACATCATTGTGGAATACGGCCTATACTATATACTGGATTTTAAATATAAGAAAAATCTTAAGTGTGTGTAAAATAAAAGCAAAAAAACTTACTGTTCCTCCGCAACTTTGGCGCCTCAGTCTGCGCAGAAGTCGGTGTCCCAGCTGGAGTCACCGCGCTGCTTCCACTGGTATCAACCTTGATAGTATCGGTGACTGGGTCCCCCACGGCAGCCGGCGGATCGGTGTCACTGATCTCAGTGATGTCATCATACAGCATTGGTGGCGTCAGTGGGATGGATTGGCTGCTCTCTGGGGTAGCGGTTCATGAGGACGCACAACTGGACGATGAAATGGATATGGGATTAACCAGTGCAGAATTGCCAAATACTTCATTGCACTGATCATAGTAAAGCCACTCCATTCTAGCAGCACCACTTTTCCTCCTGTTGTGGTTGTGAACTTTGTGTCACTAACCTGATTTGGGAGTGTTGTGGACTCGGGGCTTCTTCCGATGACCGGGAAGAGGAACCGCTACTGGGTCGCAGTAGAGATGGCCGGATGTAAGTCTTCCTCATGCAGGATTAAGACGGCAGGCAGGAAGCACGGAAGAATTCTCGCAGGTTTCCTGAAAGACAAGACTTGTAGAGATACTGAATGCTGAGGTACCGAGGTACTGAAGTGCTGGAGACACAGGTATTGAGGCACGGCGGTGCCGGAGGCACAGAAATGCTGAGTGCTGAGGCACTGTGATGTTGGAGGCACTGTGGTGTTGGAGGCACTGAGGTGCTGGTAGTACAGGTACTGAGACACGAAGGTGCCGGGAGCACAGTGAGACTGAATGCTGAGGCTCCGGAGGCACTGAAGTGCTGAAGGCACGGAGGTGCTTGGAGGCACGGAGGTGCTTGGGGGCACGGAGGTGCTTGGAGGCACGGAGGTGCTTGGAGGCATGGAGGTGCTTGTGGTGCTTGGAGGCAGGGAGTGCTTGGAGGCACGGAGGTGCTTGGAGGCATGGAGGTGCTTGGAGGCACGGAGGTCACAGGAACGTGGGAGCTCTGGAAATCACAGCTTCTGCGGGAGAAACGAAGATACTCAGGCACCGGATCTCTGCCCGGCGTCTGGTTTTGAATTCCCCGCCCTTGCCTGATTGGCGGAGCAGGCAGGTGACGTCAGTCCTGCTCCGCCTCCTTGAGCTCACTACGATGGCGGCGCCCTCGCTCCGGGAAGCCGCCAGAGGAACGCACCGACCCGCCGCTGGGACCGGAGAACGCCGGGGGAAGAGAGGCGCCGGGCAGACCAGGTCACCCGCAGGGACAAGCGCGGCCGCCGCTGCCTGCGGTGAGTGACAGTACCCCCTCCTCCAGGAGTGGCCCCTGGACACTTTCCGGGTTTAGTTGGATGTCTGGAGTGGAAGATCTGAACCAGTCGAGGAGCCGTTACTTCAGTAGCCTTAATCCAACTTCTCTCCTCAGTCCACCAAGTACTGTAATTTTTTATGAAGATAACGAGAGTCAAGAATAGCTTTGATTTCAAACTCCGTTCCAGCTTCTGTCACTACAGACGTTGGCCTAGGGGATGCTGAGTGGAACCGATTCAGAATGAGGGGACGGAGGAGAGAAACATGAAAGGCGTTAGGTATTCGAAGGTGGGAAGGCAAACCCAGCTTACAGACCACAGGATTTAAGACTTGTAGCACAGGGTAAGGACCGATGAACCTTGGAGCGAACTTCATGGTGGGCACCTTCAACCGGAGATTACGTGTGGACAGCCATACCCTGTCCCCAACTTTGTATTGAGGTGCAGCTCGCCGTTTCTTATCTGCAAAGAACTTGTACCGGACTGAAACCTTCTTAAGATTAGCATGAACCTTTCTCCAAATTTGTCCGAAGTGTCGTAGAGTGGACGTTACAGCTGGGACCTCTTCTATCGGAAGGCTTGGAAATTCTGGAACACGTGGATGGAACCCGTAGTTGACGAAGAATGGTGATTCCCCAGTGGAAGAATGAAACAAATGATTATGGGCAAACTCCGCCCAAGGCAACAACTCCACCCAGTTGTCCTGTGAAGGGGAGAGGTACAAACGAAGGAAAGTCTCTAGATCTTGATTGACTCGTTCCGTTTGACCATTTGTTTGGGGATGATAAGCGGACGAAAACTTAAGTTTAATTTGTAGAGTTGAACAGAGGGCCTTCCAAAACCTGGCGGTGAACTGTACCCCACGGTCAGAAACAATTTCTTGTGACAACCCATGCAATCGAAAATGTTCTTGGATGAACAGTAGAGCCAGTTTCGGAGCTGTCGGGAGACCAGTCAAAGGCACGAAGTGTGCCATCTTCGAAAAACGGTCAACGATTACCCAAACGGTGTTGCAACCCTTGGAACAGGGCAAGTCAGTGATGAAGTCCATGGAAATGTGAGTCCAGGGTCTCACAGGAATAGGCAAAGGACGAAGCAACCCAGCAGGAGACAGGCGAGGAGATTTATGTTGTGTACACTGTGGACAAGAATTAACGTAATCCTGTACATCCTTCCTCATGGTGTTCCACCAGTAAGACCTTTGCAGAAACTTGTACATCTTCTGGGCACCGGGATGACCGGAAAACTTGGAGTTATGGACCCACTGTAGTATTCTTGGCCGGAATCTAGCTGGTACGGACATTCTTCCAGGAGGAGGAGCTGGAGTAGTTAAAGCAGCAGAGACAGAAACTGGATTTAGAATTAAACCCCGCTCAGGAGATTCATCCTCGTCTGTGGAAGCTTGTGAACGGGAAAGCGCATCTGCTTTAATATTGAGAGTCCCGGCCCGGTACTTGATAACAAACGAGAATCGAGAAAAGAAAAGTGCCCATCTCGCTTGGCGAGGATTCAAGCATTGTGCGGATTTGATGTACAGCAAATTTTTGTGATCCGTGTAGATGGTAAACACATGTTTCGCCCCTTCCAAAAGATATCTCCTCTCTTCCAAGGCGGATTTAATTGCCAAGAGTTCCTGGTCTCCAATAGTGTAATTTTGTTCGGCCGGAGAGAATTTACGAGAATGGAAGCCACACGGATGTAATTTCTTATCAGAGGAGTACTGAGAGAGAACAGCCCCAACCCCGACTGAAGATGCATCAACCTCTAGGAAGAAAGGTTCATCGAAATTTGGTTGTTGGAGAACTGGAGCCGTCACGAAAGCTAATTTCAAGTGGGAAAAGGCCTCAATGGCTTCGGGAGGCCACAAACTTGGATTAGAACCCTTTCTCGTCAGGGCAGTAATGGGCGCAACAATGGTGGAGAAACTCCTAATGAATTTCCTGTAGTAATTCGCAAAGCCCAGGAACCTTTGTATTGCTTTCAAAGAAAGAGGCTGAGTCCAGTCACGAATGGCAGACAGCTTTTCTGGATCCATGCAAAGCTCCGTCCCCGAGATGATATAACCGAGGAACGGAATTGATGTTACTTCAAAGGTACATTTGGAAAGCTTAGCATAGAGATGATTCTCTCGTAAACGGTGGAGCACCTCTTTGACTTGAGTCCTGTGTTCGACAAGATTCTTGGAAAAGATCAGTATGTCGTCCAAATATACCACAACACTGATATAACAAGTCACGAAAGATTTCGTTGACAAATCCCTGAAAAACAGCGGGAGCATTACTGAGACCGAACGGCATCACCAAGTATTCGTAATGCCCATCTCGGGTATTGAAGGCAGTCTTCCATTCATCCCCTTCTCAGATGCGTATAAGATTATAAGTTCCCTCAAGTCGAGTTTGGAGAAAACGCGGGCACCACGAACCCTATCAAATAACTCTGTGATTAGTGGCAAGGGGTATTTATTCTTGATAGTAATATCGTTTAAGCCGCTGTAGTCGATGCATGGTCTCAACCCCCCGTCCTTTTTCTTCACGAAAAAGAAGCCCGCTCCAGCAGGGGAGGAAGAGGGGCGAATAAATCCCTTGAGCAGATTGGACTTAATATACTCCGACATAGCTTGAGTCTCGGGAAGTGACAGAGGATATGTGCGACCACGGGGTGGCGTCTTCCCTGGGACAAGGTCAATAGGGCAGTCCCAAGACCTATGAGGTGGTAACAGATCAGCTGCTTGTTCCGAAAATACGTCCTTGTACCCTTGATACGCCTCCGGAATGTGCTCTTCATCCGTCTTGGAGGAGACACGGAGCGGACAAACAGGAGTGAGACAATTAGCGTGACAAAAGGAACTCCAGGACAGAATTTGTGAAGACTTCCAGTCAATGTGGGGATTATGACTTTTTAGCCAAGGCATTCCAAGAACCAGATCATGGTGCATTTCTGGGATTACCAAGAGTTCCAGACCTTCCTGATGTAGAGCCCCGACCTGCAGCTTAACTGGCCCCGTGCGCCACATTATAAGACCCTTGGAAATTCTAGTCCCGTTGATAGCCGTCAGGGAAATTGGCCGCTCGATAGGCCGTAACTTTAAACCCAAGCTTTGGGCATAGAAGGAAGATACAAAGTTCCCCACAGCCCCGGAATCCAACAGGGCTTCACAAGACTTGGAGACTGAATCGGAGACTAGAGTTACAGGAAGCAAACAGTCCGAAGTTGGAGAAGCTTTTGTCGTGACTCCCAGCTTGACTCCTCCGGAACAAGCTAGGCCTGCCCGTTTCCCGGACGGGATTTACAAAATTTAAGAAAATGATCTGCGGCTCCACAGTAAAGGCAGAGTTTACCCTCACGACGACGCTGTCGTTCTTCCGGAGACAGTCGGGATCTGTTAATTTGCATGGGCTCGTCCGAGCTAGGTAAGGCCACCGGTCTAGGAGTAGGATTCCGGAACCTGGAATGATCCGAACGGCTACGTTCTCTTCCACGCTCCTGCATCCGAAGATCCACCTTGACGCAAAGGGAAATCAAGTCTTCTAATGGATCCGGCAGATCTCTTGTAACCAGCTCATCTTTCAGCCGGTCGGAGAGACCGTTCCAGAAGGCAGCTCTCAGGGCATAATTATTCCAGCGTAGTTCGGAGGCAATGGTCTGGAAATGAACCACGTACTGACCCACGGAACGGGCGCCCTGTCGAACACGGAGCAAGTCGGAAGAAGCAGTGGTCATCCTGCCGGGTTCGTCGAAAATTCTTCGAAAGGACGTGATGAAGTTGGTATAGTTGGAAACCATGGGATCAGATCGTTCCCATAATGGAGACACCCAATCCAAAGCAGACCCTTCCAGCAGAGAATAATATATGCTACCTTGGACCGGTCTGTAGGAAAGTTGTGTGCAAGTAGCTCGAAATGTACCTCGCATTGGTTTAAGAAACCGCGACAATTTTTAGGATTCCCATTATAGCGGGACGGAGTAGGCAGCTGAAGGCGTGGGGTGATTCCGGCCGATGGTTGGACATTGCTGGCAACGGCAACTGGTGCGACTACTGGAACAGGTGCCGGAATGACAGAGGCTAGAGACGCCTGAATCTGATCCAGACGCCCGGACAACTGCTGGAGGTACTGCATCACCTGGCCTTGTGCCGCTTCCTGACTTTGTACTCGGGAAGCCAGGTTCTGGATGGCAGTTGAGTCCGTGTTCCGATTCCCCGGGTCCATGTGGCCTGAGTATACTGTCACTAACCTGATTTGGGAGTGTTGTGGACTCGGGGCTTCTTCCGATGACCGGGAAGAGGAACCGCTACTGGGTCGCAGTAGAGATGGCCGGATGTAAGTCTTCCTCATGCAGGATTAAGACGGCAGGCAGGAAGCACGGAAGAATTCTCGCAGGTTTCCTGAAAGACAAGACTTGTAGAGATACTGAATGCTGAGGTACCGAGGTACTGAAGTGCTGGAGACACAGGTATTGAGGCACGGCGGTGCCGGAGGCACAGAAATGCTGAGTGCTGAGGCACTGTGGTGTTGGAGGCACTGTGGTGTTGGAGGCACTGTGGTGTTGGAGGCACTGAGGTGCTGGTAGTACAGGTACTGAGACACGAAGGTGCCGGGAGCACAGTGAGACTGAATGCTGAGGCTCTGGAGGCACTGAAGTGCTGAAGGCACGGAGGTGCTTGGAGGCACGGAGGTGCTTGGGGGCACGGAGGTGCTTGGAGGCACGGAGGTGCTTGGAGGCACGGAGTGCTTGGAGGCACGGAGGTGCTTGGAGGCACGGAGGTGCTTGGAGGCACGGAGGTGCTTGGAGGCATGGAGGTCACAGGAATGTGGGAGCTCTGGAAATCACAGCTTCTGCGGGAGAAACGAAGATACTCAGGCACCGGATCTCTGCCCGGCGTCTGGTTTTGAATTCCCCGCCCTTGCCTGATTGGCGGAGCAGGCAGGTGACGTCAGTCCTGCTCCGCCTCCTTGAGCTCACTACGATGGCGGCGCCCTCGCTCCGGGAAGCCGCCGGAGAAATGCGCCGACCCGCCGCCGGGACCGGAGACCGCCGGGGGAAGAGAGGCGCCGGGCAGACCAGGTCACCCGCAGGGACAAGCGCGGCTGCCGCTGCCTGCGGTGAGTGACACTTTGTTGTAATATTTGCGCAGAGCTTTCAATTTGTTCACTTCCTGCTGCTGTGTCCGCACACTGCCCTTTGAGGTGAGTATCTTGGCAATGTTGGTGTACACTGTGGCATCCTTCACTGTCCCAGTGATCTCCTCCCCTCTCACAGAAAGCAGCTCCCTGATCTCTTCCTCCTTCCAATGCGCCATGCTGTCTCCCTCCGTCTCCTCTGCAGCATAATGATGACCTCAGACACCAGTGCCACGCCTGCTCAGCCTATCAGAGAGACCCTGCTGCTCGGCCAATCGCCAGTGCCCCGCCAGCTCAGCCAATTAGCGCTGTCAGCCAATACCCGTTTCTAAAATACCGGGTCGGACCCTTTCAGACAGCCGGCAACCCGTGTAAGAGCCGGGAAAAACCCAGTTAAATTCCTGGGTCGAATTCCCAGGAACTCAGTCCCGTGTTGACCCTTTCAGACAGAAAAAAAATCCCAGGTTGACCCTTCAGGAGCCGGAAAATTACCGGGTTCTTTTCTCTGTCTGAAAGGGGTATAAGACAGGATTCAATGAACTGTCTACCATGGTGTTGCCAGTGGCATGGAAATTTATATAAGCGAATCTGCCCCAGTCTCCTGCACCTTCACAGTAAATAAACAGTGTTAGCAATAGTTCATATACAGGACACCACATTAATTACAGCAAATACAGAATTAATAACAGGGCATTATACAGGCATATAGGACATTACCTTCAAGGTATTACACTCCTCCTCCTTTCAGCAGTACAGCACGAAGGAAAGACATGACAATGAGCCCACCATGTGCAGATGGTGCATGTTGGAGGTCATACCTCCGTGTGAAGCTGCTGGGTCCCAGTCCTGATAGCCGCCACTACATAGAGGCTCCAAAGAGCATTCCTATAACAGACAGCGCTGGTGAGATGACTTCGGCTGCACCCCCAGGCCACAGCACCCTAGGTAATAGTCCTGCCAGCCCAACCCTTGAGGAGTGGAGCATAGTTGAGTGAGAGCAGAGTTGGGAGGAGGCATAGCAGGTTTGAAATAAAGGATGAGTAAAAGGGCAGATTTAAAGGCTGGTAGGATGTATGAAAGTCTAACTGAGCACTGAAGGGCATTCCAGAGTGTGGGAGTAGCCTGGGAGAAGTGATGAAGGTGAATGTAAAATGTAGTAATCTGGGAGGAGTTAATGGTAGAGTGATGAGGGAGTGTGTGATGACATGAGGCTGGAGACCTACGAAGGAGAAGACTGTATGAGTTTAGACTTTAAACACTATACCTCAGAATGACCTGACCACTAGACATGATAATAATAAAATTATTTTATAATCTATGCAGATATAACTCATTATACTCCCAAAATAACCTGACCATAGAAAATGGTCATAATACAATTCGATTACAATATATACAGACATAGTTAGACTTACCATACTATCCCCTTAAACAAGGACACTCATGAATTACACAGGTGCTATGGCTGATTAAAAACATGTGAAATTCAAGCTTGAAGTCAGCCAGCCACAGAACCTATGTAATTCATGAGTGTTCTGGTTTAAATGGATAGTATGATAAGACACCATACCCCCAACATGACCTGACTACTGGACATGTTCATAATACACATAGTGTATGTTAAATACCGTGGCACAGCATGATGGATTCCTATTTTCTGATCACACTAGCCACTATTGAGGGGATAGTTTCCCCCAAGAAGCCTCTGATTCAGGAGTCAGTAAATTGGCCAGGCTGTGGATATTATCCTTCATTGTATAGAGACTCTGAAAGGGCTTTGATAAATAGCAATGAACAGAAATGTGATTCTGTTTGACAAGTGTTTTGCAATAGGTTACCTTCAGGACAAGAGAGCACATAGACTATTTAGGACATTTAATATTTTAGGGAGTTATTCTGAGGACTTTACACAAGTACTCGTTTCTTAATTACTCTTAACTTATTGCACAGACAAATTTTATGGGTTTCATTATGTCCTCTATCTGCAGTTCATAAAGGAATTCATGAGTTCTCTCTTCCTGAGGTGGTTGTTGTGCGGGGGCCGTTATATTTTAAACTTTTCTCTGCAAAATGCTTAGTCTTCTCCTAACACTTTTCTTCATTTAAATCCAAGCAGACATTGGGGGTATTTCAGAGTTGATCGCAGCAGCAAAATTGGTAGCAGATGGGCAAAACCATGGCCCTCATTCCAAGTTGTTCGCTCGCTAGCTGCTTTTAGCAGCTTTGCACACGCTATGCCGCCGCCTACTGGGAGTGAATCATAGCTTTGCAGAATTGCGAACGAAAGATTTGCATAATTGCGAATAGAAATTTATTTGCAGTTTCTCAGCTCAGGACTTACTCTGCCACTGCGATCAGTTCAGTCAGTTTCGTTCCTGGTTTGACGTCACAAACACACCCAGCATTCGCCCAGACACTCCCCCGTTTCTCCAGCCACCCGCGTTTTTCCCAGAAACGGCAGTGTTTTTCCGCACACACCCATAAAACGGCTAGTTTCCGCCCAGAAACACCCACTTCCTGTCAATCACACTCCGATCACCAAAACGAAGAAATTTTTTCGTTAAGCCGTGAGTAAAATACCTAACTTTTTGGCAAATTTACTTGGCACAGACGCAATGCGAACATTGCGCATGCGCAGTTTGCAACAAATCGCTCCGTTGCGAAAACCACTAACGAGCGAACAACTCGGAATGAGGGCTCATGTGCACTGCAGGGGGGAAGATATAACATGTGCAGAGAGAGTTAGATTCACATTACCTTTTGGAGATGAATCAGCACCATTGTTCTGACACGGGAGATATGTGAACTCAGCTGTTATTTGGCCAGATATTTTGGTGATTGCCAAAATCCTATTATAAAGGCCAAGTACTATAAATTCTAAATGTTTAGCCCCTGACCATGAAGTGTGTGCAGGTGTTGAAGATATACACTTAGCATTACTGGTGTTGTTATACTCATTGGGAGGTTATATTGTTATATTGCAGTTATATTGAAGTAATCAATTTCAACCAAAAGGTTTCCTGAATTTGTGAGTTAGCCATAAAACCGCTGTGAGAAGCTCAGTGCCTCCAGTAATTCTTCATTCTTATCCCCATGTATACCTTTCTAAAAAAAATATTAAATATTTGTGATTATACCTGGTAATTGTCTGATTTTAATGATATGTCGTCCATAAAGTGTGTATATGTTCAGAGCCATTATATCATACATTTGTTTGTGTTTTTTTCCCAGAGGATGGAATGCATCCGTAATCGGCAATAACAGAGCATTCTTGTAAGGATGCTAATTGAAGTTTATCCTGGGAGACCACTTGGGCCTGAACACAATAAACAAACATGCGTGTAAATTCTATCTGTGAACTCGGCTGCTTTCCTTCTGTCGGCTAAAAAGAGAAGGTTCCTAATCTCACAGCAGAGTTTCATGTGGAACCAAATCCCACAAGTGTCACTATGAGAGCATGTAATGTGCCTATTTTCCTTCCCTAATCAGACATTACACACGTGAAGTTCCTTCCCGGGATATCATTTCGGCTCTTCCCAAAGATGAAGAGCGGGAGAAGCTGAGGGTATTGTTATAGTTCCCTCTAAAGAAATTCACCAATTTTACTCTTCATTTTAACTTTTGAGCATATGGGACGTCCCCGGTAAAGGATTTCCATGTTAAGGAATTGGTATTGTGCCGTTGGAGATAGAAGATTGTTTTCTCCATAACAGAAACACTGTTGATTCCTTCACAGTGGAAAAAAGACAAAAACTATTTCCCCCTATTAAGGTGTTTTTTTCTACTTTCATAGGATATAAATTTGACCATATGTCGGTTTCTTTCCATATGACATAAATATAATGGGGGGGGGGGGGGGGGGCACTTTTTTCTACTTTTGAAATTACTTGTAGCTATATGATCAATGCCTCATTAGGACATTCAAGGCTTGTGCATAGTAACTTGGTGCTATGAGTTTTTCATCTAATTTTTGAAGGACTTTTGTAAGAAAATAAATAAATAACATTTCTGTTTTCTCTCGTTTTCTTCAGTATGCCTTCAAGCTGATCTGTGGTTTATTGAAGCATATTATATCAGGAACGAATGTAGAAAAATGACAGCAGCAAGGCATTTTAATCTTTATAAAGTCTAAAATGCCACATTAGATAAGTAAGGGGATAAAAAGCCTTATACAGTAGCAGCATTAGCATGGGGAAGTATTCTTAATAACTTTCATGGCATTGGGGGTCATTCAGACCCTGCCGCTAATGCGACTCACAGCGCAGTTTGCTGGTAGAGGCAAACTGTGTATGAGCAGTGGATGCATTGTGGCTACGTGGACTTACCCATTGTGGCCGCATCCCCGATGGATGCGACCGCAATGTGATTGACAGTAGCGGGCATTCACGGGGCGGTGCTACAGCATTGGGGGTGGCTGGGGAAGGGGGCGAACAGGGGAGGGCTAGGACCATTTTTGGGATTGCTGAGTGACACGCAGCCGCTCTGATAAAAGAAATGCTGGCCTACCGCCCAACAGCTCAGCCTGGCTGTGCTGCCAGGGGCAGAGGCGGAACTACTGCCAGTGCAACCAGTGCGTTGCACTGGGGCCCGCCACTGTCCAGGGGCCCAAAGCATATAATGAGTCAAACTGACTCATTACATGCCGCTGTGTACTGCAGGCAACCGCTGCCAGCAGCACATAGCCGGCCGCAGTACACAGGACAGGAGAGGAGCGCAGCTGTCACGGGGGGAAGGAGGAGTAGGGAGGTGGAGGAGGGAGCCTCAGCAGCGCTGTGTTATTGGTTGAGGCGCTGCTGCTGCTGTCCCTTTGCTTCTTCATAGGCTGTCTTCCGATGCTGTGAAGCGCATCTCAGCCATTCACAGCGGCGGAGAACAGCCTATGGTGAAGGACTGGGACAGCAGCAGCGCCTCCACCAATAACACAGCGCTGCTGCGGCTCTCTCCTCCACCTCCCTCCTCCTCCTTCTCTCCTGCCCGGGAATCGGGATCTCTGCCAGAAGCTGCACCGAGGAGCCTGAGCCAGCGGAGACAGTAAGTATAATTAATTAATTCTTTCTTTCCGCTGTCTGCCGTAATGTGTAAAAAAGGGGACGCAGTCTGCCGTAATGTGTAAAAAGGGGGAATCTGCCTGCCGTAATGTGTAAAAAGGGCATGCTGTCTGCCGTAATGTGTAAAAAGGGCACGCTGTCTGCCGTAATGTGTAAAAAGGGGACACTGTCTGCCGTAGTGTATAAAAAGGGGAATCTGTCCGCCGTAAGGTGTAAAAGGGTCTCTACCAGGTGTAGTGGTGCTACTGTGTGGCGTAATTTGAATAATGGAGACTACTGTGCACCGTTATATGAATTGGTATTATTTTGTGGCCACACCCCTTCCCCACGAAGCAGCGCCCCTATGTATTTTTGTGCGTGCCTACGTTGCGCACTGCCCCTGTTTTGCATGCAGGGGTTGGGCTCCGATGCCGTTTCTTGCTCAGATCTTCTCCAGGGGTGAAGGGGTGGACTTGGATGGGATGACGGGGTGGGGGGCATCTGGGCCCACCGCTCGCTAGTTCCGCCACTGGCCAGGGGTAAACCTTAGTTCCAATGCATCCGCAATCTAATTGCGAACGCTTCGGGTGCCGGCCACTAACATGCTGGATGTCCTTGCCCTGTGCTGGGGGGCCCCCAGCATGTGAGGAGATGAATGCAGATCTGGCTGAGTATGCAGCGATCTGTGTTCATCTCTGATTAAGGTCCATAATACTTGTTCCTTTTGCTATCTACCATTTCAAAGTGGATGTAACAAATGACAATCATTTAGAAACTGCTTTGCTCTTTAAAGTATTCATTCAATGCTTTAAAGGATTTTTTTTATTTTGCAATTTTTTAAATTTAGTTTTATAAAAGTGGAACTGTGAGCCTAAATCTGAGCATGTGTGAACAGTAGATAACCCTTGCCAGCAGTACCGCCGACAATAGCTTCTGGTGATCACCGCTTTTTATTGCTACGATAAACAGTGATAATATCCCATCCTTATCACAGCTAATTTATGAATAGACCCTTAAGTTCTTTACGCAAACAAAATTGATGTAGCATGTCATCCACTATATTTAGGTGGTTTTGGAAACTGGTCTCTGGTCCTAGATATGCGGAAACACTAATAATTACGCTTGGTGGAAAAAGTAAAAGCATCACTTCAAAGTCCAGCTCACTAACTCTTTAGATGCACTTTATTAAACTTACTCTTTAAATGCATTTGACTGCTCAGTTTATCATAAGATACTGAATGTCTTAAATTAATCATATCAATATAAGAGAACAGCAGGACTTACTTTATTACATGTAACTTTTACCTAAGTTTAAAAAAAATTTAATAAATTGGTCATTTATGTTTTTGAGTTTTTAATAAATTGGTCAAAGTATCACAAATCTGCAACTGTAAAATACAAAATGAGTCCCTTTAACATAATAACAGAAGTTTTGTAAAAAAAAAAACCACACAACAACTTTTATAATAGTCATATGTTAAAAGAAAAGCATCACTTGAAGGTGGGCAGCCTGTGGAGAAGAACTAATAATCCCGCAACTCCTCAACAGCATCCAGGAATGTGCACTAACAGCATCCAGGAATGTGCACCTGAAATAGAAACAACATGGATTAATTTCTGAAACAACATGGATTAAAATCTGGGTAAATTCCCTGGGTGTTTGGAACAAGGAGCTGGGAGAAGGCATCACGGGAAGCGGTAAACATCACTGCATGGGATCCCGGCAGTCACAATGCTGATGCCAGAATCCAGCACAGTGGTACAATGCTGGCGCCGGATTATGGTGCCATCGAGGTAGGTGATTCTCCCTCTATGGGTGTCCACAACACCTATAGAGGGAGAATATAACTTGTGGCAAGCACAGCGAGCCATCATGTATGCAAGTGGCTTACTATCGCTCATCCCGCTACCAGCATACTGGTGGCCATGATACCGCTGTCGGTATACTGACGGCCAGCATCCTGGCTATCGGTAATTCATACCAAACCCGGCAGCACAGATCATGCCTTGGCTTTGTTCTGGCCTGTGGCAGGAGACGACAGTTGTCTGTAGCAGGGAGGAGTGTCTCCACAGACACCTTACATATGCACAAGTATAAAGGCCAGAGAATAAAGGGAGTGTCCTGACTGACCAGCAATACTCACCATAAACTTATCGGATCCCCTTGATTGGAGATCACTGCACAGTAACTGCTAGGAATACACAGCCCTCCCACATCTGCCTATCCTGTCTGCTATGTAGTGTGTTCTACCCCATCAGGGGCGTAGCTATGCACATTGGGGCCCCATAGCACAGTTAGTCAGGCCCGCCCCCCTTTCCCGACTGACTGACAGTCGGGGCTGGGGGTTAGGGTTACTCAGAGATCCTCCCACCGCCGACGCCCACCTTCCCCCTCATCACCATGGGGCGCCGCTGCTCTTCCTGCTGGATCCATCTAGATGACGAGGAGGTGGAAGCTGATAGAAGTGGTGCCCGTGGTCCAGTGATGTCCCTGCAGACTCGGCCATGCCTCCTCCCAGCGTTAGGACTCAGGAGAGGTGGAACCAGCCGGGTGAGCAGCAGCACAGCCAGCGCATTTCTAAGGTACAAAAAGCAGCCAGCGGGGCTCAGCAGCTAGGTGCAGGGGAAGAGCTGGGCCCGAGAGACGGTTCGGGCCCCATAGCAACCGCATCCCCTGCACCTATGGTAGCTACGCCCATGTACCCCATCCTTTCTGACCTAGATTTTTCTGCAAGCAAGCACAATGACACAACAACAGTTAACTGGTCACTAACAGTTGCACAGTACTAAACTATAGCTAGGTATAGTGCACTACCACTTTTTCTGGCTAGACAGGGCTGTTTATAGACAATTTGGCTCCCAGTGCGAACAGTAAAAAATGCACCCCTCCCTCCTCCCATGGACATAAAAAAAAATGCAAAAAAGGGTGTGACCTCACTGCAAGGGGCTTACCTATAGTCGGGCCTAACTTCTGTACAGGACAAACCAATTTGAAAATGTACTATTTGTGCCTAAAAGGGTACCATCCCTTTAACTCTCTATATAATTCTATATGGGCTCCACTTTGGTGGGTAACCTGTGTCTTGGCAATAAAATCAAAGTGGACTGTTGCTGACTGGACAGGGATTCTACAACCCCTTAATCCTTTTGTGATTTCCTGTGGAACTGTTTCTTAATGCCCTGTCCCACAACAGTTCTTCAAACCCTTGCAATGTGCCTGGTTTTAAAGCATTTACAGTAGACTTAACACAGTGCAAATGGAGTAGGTGATATAAGCCAGAGGAGGACCAAGCCTACAGCCTTTTTCCTATATTAGTTTCCCGGACTAGTGCTAACTGTACGACATCTGATGAACTTAATGCCCCGGACAAAAAGAACACTGGAGGGCCCAGAGCATTCTAAGAGCTTAAGCGGACAGGCAGGCCTATACGTGGCTCCCTGGTACCCAGAGTGCAGCCACAGGGGAAATGGGAAACTCTTTTGCCTTCAACTGTGGTGACTTATTATCCAATACACTCTTCCACTTGACTCTTAGCAGCATCTTACCTCTTGCAGCAGAGTGCCAGCTTTAGCAACATTGTGCCCACACTTTACATAATTTCTTGATCAGGCTTCTTCTCCTGGCCTCTTTTGCTCCAGCAGTGCCTCTTCTTTCTTACAGGGATTCTTTTCTCATGCCTGCAGCACCTATTCTCTTGTTCTGCTTGTCTTCTGTCTGGAGGAGTTCATTTCTCTTCCCCCTTTGCTATCAGATTAAAGCCACTCTGTTTGCAGTGGTTTATATTAGCTGTTCTTGTACAGGTAGCAGTACTGACACTTTCTATATTTTCAGTGTGCCCTTCAACCTGCTCCTGTAACCCTCCTTCTGCCCACACTATTGCTCACATCTTTAACATTCCTTTGTGTTTCATAAGAAAACCTTTATCATTAAATTAATATTACATGTATAGTACAATTGATAACTCAGTGTAAGCCAGTGGTTCCCACCTGTCAAAGTCAGAAAAATATCTCTATGCACACTACCATATTTGCACCTCACACAGGTCCGTGCTGCGCATGCGTACGCTCTCCCGTACGTGCACATACTCACAGTCGCGGGCACCCGCAGGCGCATGGTATGCGTATTTACGGTAGAGTTTATGCGATCGTAGCGTGCGACTCAATCATTACATATTTTCACTATATAATGTATTTTGTAGATCATGGTCCCTTTGATAGATTCTGCAAGTTTGGTTAATATAGAATGTTCATGAACAGAGAAATCCCTTTTTGTTTGATACGAAGGGTCAGACAGGAGTAATACAGTGGTGTTTAGTATCCATCGGAAGAATATTTAATTAGAAATATTCCGGTGTTGGTTTGAAGCAGATCAATCGCTCGTGCGAATAGTTATGGACATAAGAAGTTTATGAACATTTACTTTATTTGCACTTTATTACCCATGCGGCGGGAAACCCAGTTTCCCTCCCACCTGAGCTGTTGGAAATAGTCACAGCCCACCTGTATGAATCAACCTATGACCTTTTGTTATAATGCGAAGCCGAATTCCTGTGTCCAATGAACAATAAGATTGTAGGGACCATTGAATTGCATTGTGTGTGGGGCATAAATAGGCAGGCCGACCATATCCAGGTCACTCTCTTCAACGGTTCTCATTGCTGATAATCGGGAGCTGGATATCGAGGCGCATGCGATCGTTTCCCCTTGTGCGTAAGTGTTTCTCCGCAACTATATTGATCTTCTTGTTATTGTGGGCCAATCTCTCTCAATTTCTCTCTCTCTCTCTCCTTCTCTTTCTCACTCATTTTCCCTTAAATTGTATTGTATTGTATTTCCTGTGTAGTTATCTGGTTAGGTAGTCTATGTTATATTGTAGTGTATGACTTGTATTGTGTTTAACTCTTTTGCAAGTATAGCATTCAAAATATATATTTAGGCGTTGGACCCTGAGCACGGTATCTGTGTATTTCTTATAGTATTAAGTAATCTCAGAGCGTCAGTGACGCTCGAACAGCTTTAAAGGTAATAAGGTTATACTGTGTTGCATTTACTCTCTAACATTACACTAAGGTTTTACTGCACAATACACTGTTTATGGTTTAGATACAAAGGTTTAATATAGTGAGCGTCTGCTCCGCTGGTGATCTCCTCGTGGTCCCGAGCGTTCGCTACGCTATAGCGAATCATTACTTTAGTTAACAGCCAATAACGTGCCTGCCTGTGATCTCTTGGCCGTGAGTGAACGTGACGCTTTAGCGTCTCGATCACGGCAAAGCGATTGTTACGCAACTAGCGTACCCTTACGGTACTTCATACACAAATAGCGTACAGTGTTCTTAGACCTCATAAAGGGTATTATATACGATAAATATTTAGCTTTATCAATTGGCGGCTCGCCCTGTCCTTCACATATCTGCACTAGGTAATTTCAGCAGACATTATCCAGCAGCAAAGGGCGGGAGATCATATTCCTCGTAGTGCTGTTTGGATAAGCGTCTGCTTCTCTTAGTAAAGGGTGCTGAAGGAATCCGGGAACCGGAGGTAAGAACAAAACAATAGTGTCTTTTTAAAACTGTTTATTTTTCTGTCTTGCGTACACACGCACGCACACATATATATCTGCATTTCCTTTTCATTGGTGTATTTTCGTATGTCACTCTCCTGTTTGCCAGTTCTATAGTTGATAAACGTATAAATTGTGTTACGGTGGATCTTTGCTTTGCGTACACGTGTCTCTAACAAAAGACTGAGACTTGCGTACGCAATCCAAGGGCCGACGCACGCAGCGTATATTACGCAACGGAGCGTACGGGTACGCCCACGTAACTCAAATCACAAGTTTTTTTTTTTCTCTCCTCTCAACGCGATAAGTAGCGCCACGCGGTAAATAACGCCAGGCGATAAATCGCACAAAATTTTTTTTTAATTCCAAATTTAAATTAATAGATCCTTCTCCTAATTTGTAACACATCTGGTCTAAAGAGAAATTTCTGCGCAGAAATAGAAATAGAAACAAAAGTGTATATGCGGTGAGTGAGTGTTTGTTTTTACAATTTTTAAGGTTGAACCACAAGAAAAGTCGAGTACTCGTGAGGTACATGCGTGTAAGTGACGTACATGGTGGCTAGGGAGGCATCCCTGGTTAAATATACAATTTGAGCATTAGAGTGTAGCAGACCAGGAGGTCATACTGTAACAGACCAGGAGGTCATAGCAGACCAACAGGTTCAGGTACAGCAGACAAGGAAGTCCGCTATACAGTCCACAGGCACAACACCAAGAAAGGGTTGGTGCAACACCCATATAGGCCATATAAGCTCTGGCTGAAGGAATTCGCAGCCGAAATTTTCGATTCCACTGGTCGCTCAGTACATAAGATTAGTTGCTTGTGTACTAAACGATTGTACCGCACGTAATTGTGTGCATTAGTAAACCTGACCGGTACTATTTGTGTACGAAGGTCATAAACGCTATTTGTACATTCTAACGTGATTTGTGTAACTTTTTTTTATTTTAAGGGAAGTTCGCTGCTCACTCAGGAACTATCCAGCAACCAATAGTTACTGGAAAGAGTAAGTGTTCTTCGGAGCACCCTCACAGGTTCCAGTAAATAGAGGTTCAGGTCGCAGGGGCCTTAGGTCGAGTACGCCAGCACCATATCGGTGTGATCAGGTCGTATTGGTCGGCGTGGGCGAGTGAGTGGGGTACTCGGTAAACCGCCACCGTCAGCCTATTTTGGACATTTGGTTTGCGTAAGGGTTGGTTAAATAAAGCAACACCTTCGAACTATGGGGGCCACTTGTTCAGGTAGGGGGCGATCAACCTCGGTTCGGGTTGATTCAGTGAACCGACCAATTGGGTCGGCAAGGTATGTAATGTGTGAGAAATACGGAAGTCACACAGAAGCTTTATGTGATGAATGGGAGAGAATGACAGTACATGACGGGGAGAAATTCCCAAGAGTAGGTAGCTTCAGCACAGAAGTGTTAACGAATTTAAGGAGAAGGATATGTCTCATTAAATCAACAAAGAGACGAATCAAACATTACGATTATTTGCAGTTGTGGCAACAGGAAGGTGACATACAGAGAGGATTGGCTCAGGCGGCGGGATCTGGCTCAATCAGAAAACTGATAGCCACGGCCCCACCGCCACCATACATATCAGGAGAGAAATTGGTTGCGGAGAATGACGCACTAAGGTGTAACACACAAACACTTAGCAACTGTATAAATGTTAAAGATAATGTTAACCAATTAACCAACGCAAGTATTAACCCGTGCAAGTTGTACCCTGTTTTGAACTTTCCTCAGGAGTGTGATCAAGAAGACGAATCGGCAACAATTTCAGCGCTCTCTCTAGCAGCCACCATAGCAGAGACCACAGTAGGCACAGCTCCACCCACGAGATTAGTAACAAAGGCCCCTAGCGGAGGGATAGGTGAGGTCGTGTCTACAGGTAAGTACGGCACCATACACTATGCTGAAGCCATTTCACCACAGGCTGTTGAACCCACACAGAGTGATGTTGTTAGAGTTAATCCTGTTAGGGTAATAGCTGTTCCAAATGGGAAAACTGACACAACAGGGGTCACCCCTGTGAGGAACATTGCCATGTATAGCCCATTTTCCAGAATGGAATTAAGGACCATCGTGTCTGAATTCCCTGACCCTAGAAAAGATTTAGTTGCCAGTCAAAAATACATCAGAGACTTAGGTAACACTGTAGAGCCCAACAATAAAGACTGGCAGATATTGCTGAGAGCATGTTTACCCTCCAATGTTGACGCAACTCAATTTTTAGCTGATTGCAGATTAGATCAGGATGTACCTCTTACAGATGTGTACAACAAAGATAATGTAAAAAGAATAAACTTACAGTTAAAAGAGTATTTCCCAGCGGTAGTCAGATGGAACAAGATATTCTCCATTAAACAGAAGGAGTCAGAGACAGCTGCAGAGTATTTTCACAGAGCATTATCAGAAATGGCAAAATACACAGGCATAGAGGACATTAAAACAAACATAAACCATCGAGAAGTAGCAGTATCGGTACTGATGGATGGTTTAAAAGAGTCATTGAAGACTAGGGTACAGACCACACAACCATGTTGGCGAGGTCTGTCTGTGGCTACTTTGAGAGAGGCTGCTATTGATCACGATAGGAACATCACCAGACACAGGGAACAACAAAGTGATAAGTTAATGGCCGTAAGTATACAGGCCCTGACCACAAGGCAGCCTTTGTTTGTATCACCAAACCCTGTGGGTAAGTCAAGTGTGGTTACTTGTTATTCTTGTCATAAACAGGGACACATGGCACGAGATTGTAGAGTAAAGAATGTACGAAACTCATACCAACCCCCTAGACAACGACACGACACACGACATTGGGAGCAAGGTCCGCAGAAACGGAGTTATGAGCCACATGCAGGGGAAACAAAAAGATACCCCCCAAACAGAGATTGGCAAACCTCTGGTAGTTCCAAGCTAACTCCCTCACAAGTAGTTGCTGCCAGCGGGATTCAGGGAGGTCACCATACCCAATAGGGGTGTGGCCATACCTGTAATCTGCAGCCAGTAAAATTGATTGCAAGTCTTGGAAGTGAACCAGAAATTGCAATCAATGTAGCTGGTAAATCATTAAACTTTCTTGTAGACACAGGGGCGGCCAAATCAGTGATAAATTCGACAGTGGGCATGAGGACCACTGGTAGGACAATTCCAGCCGTGGGAGTAACAGGAGTAGTCCAGCATTACCCTGTTAGCAAACCAGCAGAGATTACAATAGGGCCTTTACATACCAAGCATTCCTTTTTGCTGGCTGCATCGGCACCGACCAATCTCCTGGGAAGAGACTTACTGTGTAAAATGGGGTGCGTCATTTATTGTACTCCTGAAGGTGTATTCTTGGACATACCTGAGAATCACGCTCAGGAAGTACGAGACATGTTAGACTCCCCGTCAAAATTAATGTCACATACCACTATGACAAATAGGACTCCCTCCCAGGTAGAAGAAATGACATCTCAGATACCAGAGTCACTTTGGACTAAAGATGGACAGGACACTGGATTAATGGCAAACGTAGCTCCGGTAGTTGTACAAGTAAAAGATGGTAGGATAGCTCCAAAAATCCCACAGTACCCTCTGAAGCCAGAGGTGGAGTTAGGAGTTTACCCAGTAATAGAGCGCTTGCTACAACAGGGCATTCTGGTAAGAACGTCCAGCACTGCTAATAGTCCCATCTTCCCTGTGAAAAAGAGTGGGGGGAGGGGTTACCGGCTAGTGCAGGATCTAAGGGGGATTAACAAAATAGTTGAGAGTCAGTTCCCCGTAGTGCCAAATCCAGCTGTCATCCTAATGCAAATCCCTCCCACTGCGAAATTTTTCACTGTTATTGACCTCTGCTCCGCTTTCTTTTCGGTACCTCTGCACCCTGACAGTCAATATTTGTTCGCATTTACATACAGAGGAGTCCAATACACATGGACTCGATTACCACAAGGATTCATAGATAGCCCAAGTATATTTTCTCAGGCTTTGCATGATTGTTTACAGTCTTTCCAACCAGTGAGTGGATCAGTATTAATACAGTACGTGGATGATCTACTACTGTGTTCTGATTCATTGGAGGCATCCCTGAAGGATACGAAACAGCTCCTGTTTCATCTTTCAGACACAGGACACAAGGTTTCCAAAGACAAGTTGCAATTATGCCAAACTAAGGTAAAATATTTGGGACACTGTTTAACACAAGGACTGAGACACTTGACCGCTGATAGAATTCAAGCAATTAGAGACATGACTCTGCCACAAACCCAGCAACAAATCAGAACATTTTTAGGAATGAGTGGGTATTGCCGTAATTGGATCCCAGGGTTTTCCATTTTAGCGTTACCTTTGCAGGAAATGGTCTCCTCAAACAAACCTGATCGGATTTCGCATACAGACGAGTCTGAGGCAGCATTTGAGAGACTTAAACAGTGCCTAACGCAGGCACCAGCATTAGGTGTGCCGGACTATGGGAAACCCTTTGAACTATACGGAACAGAAAGTGCTGGTTGCGCGGCAGGCGTACTAACCCAAAAGCACGGTGATGCCAGCAGGCCAGTAGCATATTACAGCGCTCAGCTAGACACGGTAGCGCGATCCCTCCCCACATGCTTGCGAAGCGTTGCTGCGATAGCATTGCTAGTAACGAAAAGCGAAGACGTCGTGCTAGGTCACAACCTCACAATTCATACACCGCATGCAGTGTCAGCCTTGTTAAATTCTGCCCAAACCAGGCACGTCTCATCAGCGCGGTTTACAAGATGGGAATTGGCACTAATGGCCCCCGTAAACATCACCATAAGGAGATGCAGTGCATTAAATCCTGCAACATATCTCCCAAGTGTGTCTGGACAGACACAAAGGGTGGAGGATGAGAGTACTGGGGAAGGAGGATTTAATACAAAGGAAGACACTCATGATTGTATAGAATATTTGACCCAAAATTTTACCGCAAGGCCTGACATCAGTGACAACCCACTGGAAGATGCAGAACTTACGTTCTACACGGACGGTAGTTGTCATAGACAGTCAGACTCGGGAGACTTGTGTACTGGATACGCAGTCGTAGATGACCAAGGCACCATAGAAGCGGAACCGCTAGGCCCACCTCACTCAGCCCAGGTTGCTGAACTGGTCGCCCTAACCAGAGCATGTGAATTGGCTAAGGGCAAATCAGCCAATATCTACACCGATTCTAGATACGCATTCGGGGTAGTCCATGATTTCGGAGCCCTATGGCGCCTCAGAAATTTAATGACGGCAGCTGGTACACCGGTAGCGCATGCAGCTCACATAAAAAGGCTTCTAACAGCGATACAGGAACCCGACAGAGTGGCTGTTATCAAATGTAAAGCACATACATATAGCCAAGACCCAGTATCGCTTGGTAACAGCCGAGCAGACGAAGCAGCTAAGTTAGCAGCTGCTACCCCCAGACAGACAGACACCACACAACTGATGGTATTTAATACCATCAACACACAGAAGTTGTGTGAGATGCAAAATTTGTGTTCCACACAGGAAAAGGCAGTCTGGAAGGCAAAGGGATATGGCCAGGAGTCCTCAGGACTCTGGACGGATGGACATGGTAAACCAGTGGCCCCCAGAGCATATCTTCCATGTTTGGCTGAAGCAGCTCACGGGCTGACTCATCTAGGCAAGGAAGGGATGTGCAAGTTGGTAAGGGCATATTGGTGCGCCCCAGGATTCTCCTCTCATGCGAGTAAAAGAGCCATGTCATGCCTTACCTGTTTGAGAAAGAATATTGAAAAGGCAATACCTACAGAACCATCCCATATCCCACCTGCCGGCGGCCCTTTCCAGGTAATACAGATTGACTTCATTCAATTACCCCCTTGTCGAAATTTGAAATATGTACTTGTTTGTATAGATGTTTTCTCAAATTGGGTCAAAGCATTTCCAGCGGCCACAATTACCGCTATGTTTACTGCGAAGAAAATTGTGCAGGAATTTGTATGTAGATATGGTATCCCTAGAATTATCGAAAGTGATAGGGGTACCCATTTTACAGGTGATGTCTTTCAAGGAATGTGTAAATTGATGGGAATTGATAGCAAGCTGCATACTCCATACCGTCCACAGGCGAGTGCGAAAGTGGAAAGAGTGAACAGCACTATTAAAAATAAACTGAGTAAAGTGATGGCAGAGACAGGATTGACATGGCCAGAAGCTTTACCCATTGTACTGTACAGCATCAGAACCACTCCCAGGTCCCCTCTTAATCTGTCTCCCTTTGAAATCTTGTTTGGTCGACAACCGCATGTTATGATTAACCCTCAGGATGATTTGAAGTGTAACAATGAAGTAACTGTAAAATACTTGATTAACATGAGTAAACAGTTGAGGAATCAAAATGATAATCTGAAGTTAGTGATTCCTGATTTACCAGATAGTAATTGTCATGACATTGAACCTGGGGATTATGTAATGATACGGAATTTTCTACGCTCAGGTTGCCTTATTGACAGATGGGAAGGACCATACCAGGTCTTATTGACTAGCACTACAGCATTGAAGGTTGCTGAGAGAGAGACTTGGGTTCATTCGTCCCACTGTAAGAAGGTCGTTGATCCAGAGAAGTCCTGTGATAAGGAACAGACGGTAGAGGTTGTATCACTAGAGTGTCTGTTCCAGGAGGACTGAGGCGGCACCTGAGCATTGAAAATCACAAGACCAAAAGCAGTTGTCGATCCCCTGTTCCCTTTTATTGTTTTTCTCCAATTTCCCATCCCATCTCCCTCAATTATTTTTTTCCCCCTCTCATTTTTCTTCGTCTCCTCCTATAAGATGGACTTGCCCCAAGAGACTGTGATCCGGATTTTCCTGTTGACCATGATGTTGACCAGAGCAGTCTGTTCCGGAGAGAGTACCATGGAGGTCGAGAGAGGTTCTGGAATGGGTTCTGATGATAAAGATGGAGGCGTAGTTTTCCGAGAACAACATAATCAACAAGCAAAGGCGAGTATCAGAAAACGATCCGATAGCATTGACCATAGAAGGAATTGTGAAGGATTGTTAGCTGAAGAAAACTGTATCTGTAGGCTCTGTAACAATGTCATTGAGGATGGGTGCATTAAGAAATGCCAATCCAGTTTTAATATCCATATGGACCGGCATCCATTGAGTGACTATCACTCCTTAGTGGGTAATGTGTTAAACAAAACGGATTGTTGGGTATGCTCTCAAGTACCTCAGGGTCATAGCAAATCAGGGCTAGTACCATTTCCTTTAACGATAGAGGAGGTACTTGAGTTAAATGGTGGGAGACCAGTGGACCGGAGGTTTAATATCTCCAGCCCTCCTAGTTTGAAGCTCCACCAATACCATGTGGATAGGTCCCTATTATGTTTCAACATCTCCAATCCCCGAAAACCGGGAAATTGGGAAGTGTCATGGAGTAACCACACCATGACCTTTTCGCATAGAGCAGATAGAATGCCTACAGATACAGAGCTTGTACGCCACATAGCCAGTAGAGGAAAATCTTTCCGGTATAGGTATACCTTAGGAAATAAGATTACTAGAGTTGGAGAGGTATCACCAGGATACTGTGCACATATCGTACAACCTGATACGTGTACTAAGCAGATGGAAGAATTAGGGTTAGGAGATTTCACATGGAAGGTGTGTAATATGGTTATGTCCTACTCCGTCCCATATGTTCTCCCCGATGATGCATATTTCATATGCGGGAGAAAGGCGTACAAGTGGCTTGCCCCAAACTCTGAAGGATTGTGTTATATTGGAAAAGTACTGCCTGAAGTAATGACTGTATCACATGACAAAATGAAAGACATACACCGTGGTGCCCAAGCTCCTTATACTCACACCCATTACGAGCACGTTGTTAAAAGGCACCTGATAGAGAAGACAGAGCATCCGGCCTCTGATCTGATAAGTGAATCCACCGGGATTCAATTCTTAATCGCGTTAGATTTCACCCGCACCGCTAGAGGAGTGCTGAATTATAAATACATTTCTGCACTCGCCAATTTGTTAGATAATATCACTGAAATGTATGATGACACGTTTAGGTATACTGGAAGAGAACTCCAGGCTTACAAAACAGAACTGGTACAGCATAGGATGGTTCTCAATTACCTCACAGCAGTGACAGGCGGATATTGTGTCACACTGGCAACACAATACGGCGTGAAATGTTGCACATATATTACGAATAGCACCGAGGATCCGGTCGAGGTCATAGACCAAAAGATGGACGATATTCTCCAATTGAAGTGGGAATTTCGCAGGAGACACAATCTCACTCTTGCTGCTGTAGGTAATGAGCTGACTGGTTGGGTGTCATGGTTGAACCCGCAAAATTGGTTTTCTGGTTTAGGAGACTGGGCTCAAGGAGTCATAATGGATGTTGGGAAGTTTCTCCTATGTATCTTAGGTGTTGTCATATCGATTGGATTGATATTTAGATGCGGTCAGGCTTTAATGAAGTGCAATCATCGAACTAGGGTAATGAGTTTAAGGAGTGAGGAAACTGTAATTAACCTGGACTTGATTTATGACCCAAATGTAGAAACAATGATGTGATGAAAATGCGATTTCTACGGTCCGTTTCTTTCACCTGTTTTTCCGTTTTCTCCAAGGTAACAAGACCCACTTGGACGAGGAATTTGATGAGCCGATATACAGACAACAGAGGGATTAAAGAAGAAGTTTGACAACCTGATACACAGATTTTTGATGAACTATGCCATGGATCCCCAGTTTCCCTCGAAATTTTAAAATTACGCTAGCCCAACACTTTTGTAAATCTATGGACATTGACAGCTTTTGCTCGCACCTTATGGGCAAAAGCACAAAGAAGACTGCATTCAACAGACACCAAACAAGACCTCAATCGACGACTGTACATTTACCTGACATAGAATACCACCGCATTTACCGTAATTATGTCTTTTCTTCATTTCTACAACCCTCAGGTAATGACACACATAGTCGATAGGGAATACAGGCACAGATATCAGCAATCACATATCTCCCCCATTCATGTATCATCAACTAAAATGTGCTCCCCCATTTTGCTACAACCAAAGCCGAAAAGAGCTCGGTAAAGTTTGACAGCCCATCCACAGACCCGTACCACGGGATAAGAAGGAATTCACATGTATACTTCGCAATACCTCGAAGCTTGATTTAAAACACGTACGGCACGATGATACATGACCCCCAAGCACGGATTCATACACACATGCTTCTGCTATCTCACTAGGTCATACCCTTTTCCTACCATCTCCTCTCCTCCCTTACCCAACCATGTAAATGTATTAACCCCTAACATATATTTTTCTCCTTTTGAAATGTTTTCAGGAAGTGGCAGTTATTGTTGACTGCCAAAGGGTGGACTGTCAAAGTCAGAAAAATATCTCTATGCACACTACCATATTTGCACCTCACACAGGTCCGTGCTGCGCATGCGTACGCTCTCCCGTACGTGCACATACTCACAGTCGCGGGCACCCGCAGGCGCATGGTATGCGTATTTACGGTAGAGTTTATGCGATCGTAGCGTGCGACTCAATCATTACATATTTTCACTATATAATGTATTTTGTAGATCATGGTCCCTTTGATAGATTCTGCAAGTTTGGTTAATATAGAATGTTCATGAACAGAGAAATCCCTCTTTGTTTGATACGAAGGGTCAGACAGGAGTAATACAGTGGTGTTTAGTATCCATCGGAAGAATATTTAATTAGAAATATTCCGGTGTTGGTTTGAAGCAGATCAATCGCTCGTGCGAATAGTTATGGACATAAGAAGTTTATGAACATTTACTTTATTTGCACTTTATTACCCATGCGGCGGGAAACCCAGTTTCCCTCCCACCTGAGCTGTTGGAAATAGTCACAGCCCACCTGTATGAATCAACCTATGACCTTTTGTTATAATGCGAAGCCGAATTCCTGTGTCCAATGAACAATAAGATTGTAGGGACCATTGAATTGCATTGTGTGTGGGGCATAAATAGGCAGGCCGACCATATCCAGTACACTCTCTTCAACGGTTCTCATTGCTGATAATCGGGAGCTGGATATCGAGGCGCATGCGATCGTTTCCCCTTGTGTGTAAGTGTTTCTCCGCAACTATATTGATCTTCTTGTTATTGTGGGCCAATCTCTCTCAATTTCTCTCTCTCTCTCTCCTTCTCTTTCTCACTCATTTTCCCTTAAATTGTATTGTATTGTATTTCCTGTGTAGTTATCTGGTTAGGTAGTCTATGTTATATTGTAGTGTATGACTTGTATTGTGTTTAACTCTTTTGCAAGTATAGCATTCAAAATATATATTTAGGCGTTGGACCCTGAGCACGGTATCTGTGTATTTCTTATAGTATTAAGTAATCTCAGAGCGTCAGTGACGCTCGAACAGCTTTAAAGGTAATAAGGTTATACTGTGTTGCATTTACTCTCTAACATTACACTAAGGTTTTACTGCACAATACACTGTTTATGGTTTAGATACAAAGGTTTAATATAGTGAGCGTCAGCTCCGCTGGTGATCTCCTCGTGGTCCCGAGCGTTCGCTACGCTATAGCGAATCATTACTTTAGTTAACAGCCAATAACGTGCCTGCCTGTGATCTCTTGGCCGTGAGTGAACGTGACGCTTGAGCGTCTCGATCACGGCAAAGCGATTGTTACGCAACTAGCGTACCCTTACGGTACTTCATACACAAATAGCGTACAGTGTTCTTAGACCTCATAAAGGGTATTATATACGATAAATATTTAGCTTTATCACACCCCAACAGTCCAGGTTTTAAGGATATCCAAGACACAGATGACTTAACTAGTACCTCTGTCAATTTACTTATACCATCTGTGCACTAGCAGGGATATCCCTAAATCCTGGACTGTTGGGGTGCCTTGAGGACCACATTTGGGAACCACTGGTGTAGTATAATGTTTGGCTGCACACATTATTGCTTAAAAAGTGGTGGTCATTCCGAGTTGATCGCAGCCAGCAACTTTTAGCTGCTGCTGCGATCAATAGTCCACGCCTATGGGGGAGTGTATTTTAGCTTAGCAGGACTGCGATCGCTTGTGCAGCCCTGCTAAGCTAAAAAAAATTCACTCAAAAGAAGACTAGGCCTGGACATACTTACCCTGTGCGATGGATCCAGCGATGATGGGCCTGGCTTTGATGTCACTCCTCCGCCCTCCGTTGTCCTGGACACGCCTGCGTTTTACTCACCACTCCCTGAAAACGGCTCCAAACGGTCTGCATCCGCCCTGCAACGCCTCCTTCCTGTCAATCTTCTTAGCGGTCGCCTCTGCGACCGCTTCCGTCGGTAGCCGCGACGTAACTCGGCAACCCCTGTCACTGGGCAATGTCGCGCACGCGCACTGCGGCCGCCACGCATGCGCATTCCGCACTGCAACAAAAAATGCTGCGTGCGAACCGGTCGGGATGACCCCCAGTATTGTAAGCATTTTATGTTCATTATCCTGCACAAATCTATGTGGTACCCTCACCAAACTGTTCTGTTGACACTCCTTGCACATCACCAAGAATTTAATTGCCCCCTTAGATAGAACCTTTCCATCAGCCACAGGCAGTGCAGATCTATATTATTTCCTGAACAGAGTATGTGCATTTTTCTCCTCCTATACATTTGATACTGGTTTATTCTGTCCACATACATAAATATCCTAAAATTATTTGTTTGTGTTCAGAGAGAAATAACCAATCTGGTCTGCTGTTTTCTTCCAATCAAATTGAATCCTCTGGATAAGTCTAAGACCATTTTCACAATTAAAACTCGTCTCATCCCGGGACACTTAACATGGGGTTTGAGCTGGGGTTTAGGTCACTTACCCCCTTCACACCAGTGGATGGGACTGGGTAATTCCTGGGAATTCCTGTTCACACCAAAGCCGGGTCTTCCTACTAACAGTGACATCTCACCAACTTCCGAGGACAGTCTCAGTTGGATGACGCAGAGAGCGGCCATTGCTGTGTCTGGCAGGAGATCCCTGGTACACCTTGAAAAAGACTACATTGAGGTTGAAACGCGTTGGTGTTTGGACTGTCAGTGCTGCCGGGGAGCAGAAGGAGGTACAGCTTAGTAGGGGGAGCTTCTGTTAAAAAAAACCCTATATACTCTGTTTTGTACCTTCAATAGAAGGTCCTATATGGTATGCATGTTTTTGGCTTTCTGATATGTTTTTAACATTAAAATGTATTGGTATACACTATGGTCTCTCCACCTTTTATGTTTTGCATAAATACACCCAAGAGAGGTTGTTAACAACAGAGGTAGACCAGTGACCGGGTGAATACTGCATCTAAATCTGAAGGGATCCAGAGAGTGTCATTACAGAAGGAAAAAGGACTGAGACTGCTGATTGCCTGGTTTGAGAAATACCGACCAGGTTTTATTCCAGGGGGATTACCCCCTTCTTTTCAATTGACGTTATTGTATGCTTTTGGACATATATACTCTAAGACTTTAAGATACCTTTAGAAAAGTGCGCAGGATTCTATTTTCCTTTTCACATCTAAGACCACTTTCACAATTAAAACTCGACTCATCCCGGGATACTTAACATGGGGTTTGAGTTAGGGTTTAGGTCACTTACCCCCTTCACACCAGTGGATGGGCCTGGGTAATTCCTTGGAATTGCTGTTCACACCAGAGCCAGGTCTTCCAATGACCTGGGCCTTCCGACTAACAGTGGACGTATGGAAATTATGTTATCTCCAAGCACTGCTGAGACCGCTAATCAGCTCCTTTTAGGCATTGTAACCCAGTATATGTCTTTCACACTGGAGGCTACCCGGGTAATGACCAGGGTCAAAGCCCCATCAATTTGGACTAGGGTTGTCCCTTTCACACTGAGCCATGATCCAGGTCGCCCAGGCTTGCCCTGCAATATCCCGGGTTTTTGCGCTCAGTGTGAAAGGAGTAAAAGTATATAATACTTGAGACTTCAATTTTAAATAGTTGTGTTAGTTCACACAGCAATACGATCTCATAATATTTAGAACACCATTTTCAATTTCACATGTTTACATTGTTTTTGGATCACACATTTTTTCACATGCTTAGAAGTAATTGTAAAATCTGATTTTACATGGGTGGGTCAATAAGTAAGGTAAGAAGACCTCTCATATGTGTCATGTTCTCTATTTCATTCCTCTGCTTCCTCTCACGACCATTAGACTGTGCCGTATACCAGTCATACTGTTCCAATATCAGTTGTGAGATGGCTGAAACATGGTCAAACATTGAGGTGCATAGTGTGATCAGATTTCTGTGTCTAAAAAGCATATCAGTAGCAGAAATTCATCACCAACTTGTCGAGGTGTACAGTGATAATGTCATGTCACGGAAACAGGTTTAGGTTTGGTGCACTGCCTTTGTTAACGGCAGGACAGACGCAGGGCCGGTTCTTGGGCGCTGTGCGCCCCGGGCGACAATAGGGGGCGTGGCTGTGTACAGGGGGCGTGGTCATTTACGCCCCCTGTACAGACTGAAATGATGTGCGGTGCGCGATGACGTCATCGCGCACCGCACAGCAAAGGTCCTCTCCACGAAGGGAAACTAGACGTGTAGCGTCTAGTTCCCTTCGTGGAGAGGACCTTTGCTGTGCGGTGCGCGATGACGTCATCGCGCAGCGCACAGTAAAGGACCTCTCCACGAAGGGAAACTAGATGCGTACTCGTCTAGTTTCCCTTCACAGCGGCAGCGGGGGGCAGGCGGCCAGTGGGGGGCACAGCAGCAGCGGATCTTGCCCTGGTGCGGCGCCCTCCGGAAGGCGGCGCCCCAGGCAAAAGTCCTGCTTGCCCGTGGCAAGATCCGCTACTGGACAGACGTTCAAGATGAGCAGCGTGACAATTTGTGCCGCATTGAAGGTCTTGAGGACAGATTCATTGAAGTTAGTGATACTGATGATGAACTGAATATCTCAGTGGATACTATGCACATGGGGAAGTTCAGCAAGCCATCATGTCCTGCCTTCAGGAGCTTGACACTGATTTCTATGCTGGGATAGATGCCTTGATATACTGTTGGGACAAATGCTTAGACAAGTATGGGGACTATGTGGAAAAATAATCTGTACCAAGGCCATACTATTGATTATACGTTTATGTACAAGTTGAATAAATTTGCACAATGAGGTTTTGTTACCTTATTTATTGAACTACCCTTGTATAATGTTTGTAAATGTGTGTTTAAACTAGCAGATTAGATTGCCTGGTCTTGTCACATGTGCCTAATTAGTTCGCCGTGATGTACGTGTTAATGAAAGCATTAGTAACCAGTCTGGAGGAAGCAATAAACAGAATATGTGTCCAGTGTTCTGGGTTAGAGAATAATACTGCAGTAATATATTACTTAAGATCATTTTTCTTTTCATTGGTGTTTTTTTAACATGTTTAGCCAACATTTGTTGCCTAGAAACTACTTTGTGTTTCACATTACATAAGCATATTTATAATGGCAGGAAGTAGAGAACTGCTAAATCAAATGAAACATAAATATTATTAAGAAAACTGTTGTTAAATTTGCAGTGTGAAGCAAAGCAACAAATTGTTGTGCAAGATATTCTTCATACAAAGCTGTAACTCAGTTTCACTGACAGGAACTTTCCCGTTGGGACAATGGATTTCTCTTGGTCTGAGTAGATTGCATTGTTTCCATTATTATCACTGTGTCGTTGTTAGAAGTTGCTTGTCCGGTACATGCAATTTTCTGCTACGTCAATGCCAGGGCTGCTGTATTAGTTACTCTGCTTAGAATCTGGATTTGTTATCTAAGGCTGCAGCTACCCTGTGCTTGTATGGCACTGCGGGCTGTGTGGCATGTTTACTTATTGTAATCCTGGAAACATTTACACGTAGCATGAAAATGTTATCAGTTCTGAAGTTAAATAATGGCAAGAACTTGAAAATGATTAATCAGACCCTACGAGGCTGACGCTGAGATGGACATATCCCAGATTGCGTAGAGAAATGAAAGCAAATTGCTTCTGTGCATGGCCATATCATTAGCCAATTTTGCAGGTTTGCTTGAGTTTACACTTGCACCTGATTGCGGATAGTGAGGTAGGATGGGGAGAGGAGTATACGTTCTAACATAGACTAAGTATAGTAAGGGTGTGATGTATAATTGCAAACCTACACAGACACATATACAACTCTCAGCAGCCTTATCAATGGGATGCGCTTATGATCCCAGCAGTCAGGTCTCAAACAGTCCAAATCCCGGGATACCAACAGCAGAAATTCTGAATGTCAGAATCCCAATGGATCCCAGTGGTAAGTTCTGGGGTTGGTTTTAGGGTTAGACACTAGGGGGAAGGTTAAGGTTAGGCTGTGGGGGTGGAGGAGGATAGGGTTAGGGTGCGGGGTGGAGGAGGTTAGTGTTAGGCTGTGGGAAGGGACGGTTAGGGTTAGGCTGAGGAAGGGGTGGGTTGGGGGAAGGATTAGGAGTAGGGTAAAAATACAGCGATCCGTCGCGATCCTGCTGTTGGTATTCTGCCAGGATTTTGTTCCCAACCCTTATCAATTGCTGGTCCCTGATGAAACTACTTACTGCTGCTGATGGTCTTCAACACTGGTAACTGTTTCTGACTGATAACTGCAAATTCCCCACTGACACTAATAGGTGTTTAGTTTTCTTCATTGATAGTGCCTGTATTATAAGAATTTATGGGTGTATTTAGCAAGACGTTTTTAGTATGAAACCTAGTAGCAAATGGGTGATTGTCTATCCACAAATGTTTAAAAAATTGATTGCTACTGGTATTTAGAAGAGTGTGTCATATATTATGTATGCATAAAATAAAATTTTAGTCAACCCATATTAGTCTGTGTTTTAGGATGCAAGCATGTTCAGCCCATATACACAGTACAGTATACGCTCTTTGGAACACCTTTGTTAATGTTAGTTCGCAGAGCCAGCTTTAGGTATAGGCAAACTAGGCAAATGCCTAGGGGCACACGCAGCTTCTACTGATTAAAATTATATGCAGCATGCCTATATTCTGTGTGTGACTGCGGCTGGATCTGCATATGAAATGTTATGTTACAGTGTATTCCAGGAAATCACTGTAACGTAGCATTTCATATGCAGATATAGCCACAGTCGCACACAGAATATAGGCATGTTTAATATCATTTTAATGAGCAGAAGCTGCTTGTGCATCCTAGCCACATAGTAATGCAAATAAAACGCATTTTTGTCAAACAAGGCGCCCGCCGTTAGCAGAGCTGCCAGCTGACACAAAGCCAGGCATCTCCTGCTGCATGGCATATTGAGGCAAGATGTACGAGGACACATCTGTATCCAAGCAGAGGTCACAGTGTTAGCAGTCATGTGAGTGCTGTGTGCGGGTGGGTTGGTTGTGCAGTAGTGTTCGGCATATGTCTAAGGGGCATTATGTATATAAGGGCATTAATAAAGGTTGGCATAATGTGTATGGTATATTAAGTTTATAAGGACATTAATAATGTGTGTCATATGTGTAAGGGGCATTACTGTGTGGTATTATGTGTATAAATGCATTACTTATGTGTGCCATTATGTGTATAAGGTGCTCTACTGTGTGGCATAACGTATAGAAAGTGCACTACTGTGTGGTCTAATGTGAATACAGAGTACTATGGAGTGGTGTAATGTGAATAAGGAGCAATTCAGTGTGATGTAATGTTAATAAGGAGCACTGCTGTGAGGAGTAACATATATAAGGTTAAGTGATGGTACTACTGTGTGATGTAATGTGAAAAAGGGACACTATCACATGATAAAATGTGAATAAAGTTGCACTACTGTGTGGCGTAATTTGAATTGGGGGTACTATTGTGTGGCCATGTCCCTTCCCGAGAACACGCCTTTTTTGAGCTGTGCGCCGAATGTGTGCACTTTTCCTATTTAAAATATAGGGGGTAGGAGCACCAAAATGAGGACTGCTATGGGTGGGGGATGATGGAGCTGGGAAAGGGGTGCAGGGTCAAAGGCAGAACTAGCGGCCGTGCTAGGGGGCACTAGGCAAAATCTTGCCTAGGGCATCATATTGGTTAGGGTCGGCTCTGTTGATTCAGTATCTGGATGATAGGATGACTGTAAAAAGGTTAACACACAATAGGTCGACCCCAGTTGGTCAACATGCATTAGGTCTACAGGTACAAAAGTTTGTCATGATCAAAAGGTTGAAATGTAAAAGTTAGACAGTACAAAAGGTCAACATGACAATGGTTGACACACATATAATCAACACACTTTATCTCTAATTTGTTTCACTCTTTCAGCTATTTCTTCCTTTACCATCCGTATGTACTACAATTGGGAATAGTAACCTGTGCAGTGCGCTGCAGTAGCGGAGCGAGGCACCTTACCTGAAGCAAGGCAAGAGAAGCAGTACACTAATGGGGAATTTTTTTAATGCAAAAAAAAAAAATAAACAATGTGAAAAATTGTGTCAACCTTTATTGTGATGACCATTTCCATGTTGACCTTTTGTACCGTCTACCTATTTCATGTCAATCTTTTGATCCTGTTGACCTTTTGACACTGTCGACTGTTTTCATGTTGACCATTTATGGTCGAACTGGTCGACCTACTGTATTGACTGTAGAACTTTTTAATGTAGATCTATTGAACCACATTCCTTGGTTCATGGACCCAATTCTACTGTGTCCTTTTTTTTTCATCCTCCTCAATGAATATTGTATTTCATATGACATGTAATCATCAAAGGGCTTTCCACCCAATACTTACTTTTTAAATGAGCTATTCTCTATGCATCAGTAGGAAATACTGCATTCTGTACAGTTGCCGTTGTTTCTCTCTGTCCACCTCATGTCCTAACTAGGATCACCCTCTTCCTGCCATGGCCATGTTTGCCTGTTCTAGTGGTTATTTGGGAGGGCTGAGTTAGAATTTAGAAGTTATTTATAAATGTGCAGTTTGTATAGATGTACCCTGTGATCTGTGACACTGCTACTGTATATACTCAACAGCTTAACTCTTAACATTTGTTTTTCATATCTTAGAAGGTCATTCTTATAGAAGAGCAGAGATGTAACTCTTCCCTCATAGAGCTCATATGTTGTCGTTTTCTTAGGATCAACTGAGATGAGCACTGTATATCTGAAGAGGGGAAAGTGCAGTGGTGTCTGCAGGCGGTGCGGCCCATAAGGAGCTGAAAGGAAAAGAGGGCCTGGTAATGCTGGTTCACATTGGATGCACTCACTTTCAGAAGAGCAGAACGGGATCCTCTTAAGAACATGAGAATGTCTGATGCATGTAAAGTAAACCTGGTCCAGCACACGAGCAAGGTCTTCACTTTGTTCTTGATAGATAGGCATCACTAGTTCATCCCCCATGTACAGGTAATGCTGTAGTATGGGGATTATTGATGATGTAGGTTGAACTCGATGGACAATTGTCTTTTTTCAACCTCAGATACTATGTATATTTCCCCTGGAAAATGGTGCTGTCCTATATAAAAGAGTTACTGTGTAAATGTAATATATGGTACAATGGGTTATGTATCTTTAGGCTCCAAATACAGTATGTAGGTGACAGACTAAAACAACCAATTGAATGTATGCCCCATGCAACTAGTTACTATGGATTATATTGGATGCTTGTGAGTTAATTGTGCTGTCATGAACTGAACTTTGTAACCCATATGTGACCCTTAGTGTAGGTTGAATTCATTAGAATCACACCAGGCTGGCTGTGGTGACAACTATACTCTTTTATCTTGGTCAAATTTTCCTGGTATAAACTCTCTGATGAGACTACCAGGGACCGTGCAGGAATATGTTGTATGCCTTGTAATGTCTCATTCATTCCAATGAATCTCAGGGAAGACACATTAAGGCATATTGAATAGGGGACTGAGTGGCAGCTGTACTTTCAAACAAATGCAAAAGTGTCTATTGTAAAAAGACAAAGTTTCAATTTGCACTCGATGGCTGGGTCTATGTGTGCTGTCATTGAGACAGACAGAACACAGAGATGGCGCAGGATGCAATGAAAAGTTTCAGTTGTGGTTATTTAAGGATGACTCACTGAGAAGCATCCCTAATTAATGACAATCAGCCTATTATACAGTAAAACACCATGCCTTTTTCCCTATTTGCCGTAGTTCACAGGACCTATGAGGCCCTCGCATTCACAAGATGCAAGCAGAATAGTCCATTTCCAATAATTGCATTTTAATTTATATAGAAATCACAGCGATCAATGGACTTCTTGTTACAACAAGTGAAGTTGTGGATAATTGTGAGCACCACACTAAACACTTATTTTTAGCAAGCTCATCAGATAATCATATTACATGGTAAAGAGACTAGATTAGAAAATAAAAGTATATAAGGAACACTTAAAGGAGTGCTATTTTTGTAAGTAGATCCAGCTGCAGAGGCTACATACTGCTGGCAAGGTAGACCTCTATGGACACCTCTGTGAACACGGTCTGAATCAGAGTTTCACGTAAGTTGACCATAATTACACTTGCATTATGCGCAGAGAAAAATGTGGCTAGATGAAGAATTGTATGCATCTATATGACTAACTGCCCCTATCTATATGCTTAGTTTCATAGGCATTATCATTAATAGTGCACACGTGTATATATTGTATATTGTGTATATATGAGCCCTATACCTGATACAAAAGATCTGTCTGATAGCAGGCAGCCTGCAATTCCACCGTAATTTACAGCAGCCTTTATCTGAATGTTCTGTTGCCACCCAGTTATGCAGCTTCTGCGCAATATGCAAATGAGCGGCATACAACTCTGAACTGCCCATACATGTAGTCGCTTGGCTAGTATGCTGAGGGCAAAAAAGACTTGCATAGGGGCTCTATGAGTCTTTTACACTTCTTTGATTTTATTTAATCTTTTTTGTCTTATTTGTCACAGTTACATTTAATAACGAATCAATAGATTGTATTTGTACTAGGAGTGGAGCAGCTGGTGTAGTGCCCCAGGACCCCTGGGGACTATGGGGCTTGTGGCTACTGGCTGCCCAGTCCAGCAATGAGTTTCCCCCTGGGCCCAACCTTTTGAAGATCGTTAGACTGGACATGGCAGGGAATATGTTCAGCCCACTGCTTTGAAGAACCTTCCCTTTACACTTACCTTAGGGAGGCGGGGCTGGTCCCCAGTCTCCCCTGCCAATTTCCCAGCCTGAACTGCCATGTTTTTTTTTATCATAAAAACAATTGGCGAATGAAATGGTTAATAGGCAAGTGGCGAGCTGGCTGTCCCCGTTTACCAAACCCAGCCTTTCCCGCCACTCACTGCGCTGGTGAGTGTGACAAGGTGGCCTTTTCTTCTAAACCACCTCAACAACTTGAAGACAAAGAAGAGCCAAAAAAGAAGGCAGTGCTTTTCTGTCAAGCAGTTCCTCCATCATAGACATAGCAACCTGAGTCCAGCCAACCCCTGCTAACTGCTTGAAAATACAATGGAAGAAGATAAACGAATGGGACAGAACTGCAGAGGAGCAAACAAAGTTAAGGGGGAGAGGGGTTCACAATAAAAATATTATTAAAGGAGGGGCAGGAAGTGCAAGTTAAATATAGAAGATGGGAAAGGTCAGCGTCGGTCTGGGGCATAAAGGGCCCACCGGGGGAATGCATTTGTTTAGGGGAGTGGAGAGTCTTCAGAGGTTTGTCAAACCATTAAAGAGTGCATGGTCTGGGTTTCTTGAAAAATACAGTAAATATTGCTAGTGCATGCATGCTAATGTGCCAGATTATACAGCAATGCACTGTAGAAAATAAACCATAGTCTTCTGCAGTATAATATAACATATGTATAATGTATAATTCCAGTGCACAGTGTGAAACTTGATCTCTAGAGGAAAGGTGGGCCCCCAGGCAGTGGGCCAGTCCAGACCTGGGACAGGTGACACAAGTTAAATATACAAGGGTGACAGGGCACTACCTCATACCTCTCAACATTCTATGGAGGTAAAGAGGAACGCCAAAAAGGGGGCATGGCCTGTGAGAAAGGGGTGCGGGTTTGTGGGGATGCCAAGTTTTCCATTTTAGTCACGTGGGGGCATGGCCAGCACTCTGTGAGCTGCTGGCCATGCCTCCAGTCCTTCTGCCTCCCAGGAATATTCACCACTGCTTTGCTCTGATCTGAGCAGAGCAGTGAGTGTAGGAGCCTCCCAACTGCCCCCCTCTTTCCCCCACTGAGGGGGAAAGGTAGAGAATTCCAGAGAAAGGGAGCAGCACATGAAAAATCTTGGAGATAGGAGTGGGAGGAAGTAATCAGAAGACAGGACAGTCGGCATGCATTAGCAGAGCGAAGAGGAAGGGTGGGAGAGTAAAGGGAGATAAGGTCAGAGATGTAAATGGGAGGGGAGTGGGTGAGTGCTTTGTAAGTGAGTGTGAGAAGTTTGAATTTGATTCTGAAAGGGAAGGGGAGCCAGTGAAGGGCTTGTAGGAGAGGGGAGGTGGACGTATTGCATTTGGTGAGGAAGATGAGCTGGGCTGCAGCATTGAGGATAGATTGGAGTGGAGATAGGTAATTGTCAGGGAGGCCAGTTAGGAGGAGATTACAGTAATCCAGTCTGGAAATAATCAGTGAGTAGATAATGGTCTTGGTGGCATGCTGGTTGAGAAAGGGTCTGATCCTGGAAATGTTTTTGAAATAAAAATGACAGGTTTGTGAGAGGTGCTGAATGTGTGGTTTGAAAGAGTGGGAGGAGTCAAAGATTACGCCAAGACAGCATACTTGGGGGCTAGACATGTTGAGTTTAAGAAAGCGCTGGGACATCCAGGAAGAAATAGCAGAGAGACAGTTGGAGGTATGAGTGAGGAGAGCCGGGGAGAGATCAAGGGGAGAAAAGTTGGTTTTGAGTGTGATCATCATAGAGGTGACATTGGAAGTTAAAAGAACTAATGAGTTCACCTAAAGAGGATGTAAAGAGAGAGAAAAGGAGAGGACCAAGAACAGAATCTTGGGGGACACCAACAGTTAGTGGAAGTGGGGTGGGGATGTATCATCATGAGAGGAGACAGAGAAGGAATGATCAGAGAGGTAGGAGGACAGCTAGGAGAGGGCAGTATCATGCAGACCAAGAGAGTAAAGGATTTGCAAAAGGAGAGGGTGGTCCACAGTGTCAAAAGCAGCAGAGAGGTCAAGAAGAATAAGAAGAGAGTAGTGGCCCTTAGATTTGGCTGCATGGAGGTCATTACAGACTTTTGTGAGCGCAGTTTCAGTGGAATGGAGAGAACGGAAAACAGACTGGAATGGGTCAAGCAGTGAGTGAGAGGAAAGAAAGGCAGTGAGGCAATTATAGACAATATGCTCAAGGAGTCTGGAGGCAAAAGGGAGGTGAGAGATGGGTCTATAGTTGGAGAGGATGTTTGGATCAAGGGTAGGTTTTTTAAGAATAGGGGAGACAAGAGCATGCTTGAAGGCAGAGGGGACAGTTCCTGATGAGAGGGAGAGATTGAGAAGGTGGGCAATATGGGAATAGGCAGAAGAAGAGAGGTAGTGGAGGAGGTGGGAGGGTATAGGGTCAAGTGAGGAGGTGGTGTGGGGCGAGAGGGATGGATGAGGGCCATGACTTTCTCACTAGATACATGGGAGAAATATGCCAGAGTTGAGGAGAGGGAATGGGAGGGGTGGCAAGGGATGAGTGGTGGATGATTGCTGGTCTGGTGGGATGTGATGTCCTGATGTATGGAGTCAATCTTGGATGTAAAATAAGTGACAAAGTTAAGAGCAGACAATGAGGAAGGGAGAGGAGGTGGTAGTGGGCAGAGGAGAGAGTTCACAGTGGTAAAGAGGCGCCGGGGGTTTGAAGACTGGATAGAGATGAGAATTTTGAAGTATGATTGTTTAGCAATGGAAAGGGCAGCACTAAAGGATGAGAGCATAAATTTGGAATGGAAGAAGTCTACCTTAGAGCGTGATTTCCTCCACTGTTGCTCGGCGGTATGTGAGCATTTTTGAAGATATCTGGTGCATTTGGTGTGCCAGGGTTGGTGGAGCGACAAAGTCAAGAGCAGAAGTAAGAGATGCATTGTATAGGGATGTGGCTTGTTCAGGGCATGTGTGAGAGAGAATAGGAGAGAGAAGTGAGTCAAACAGGGAGGATAGGGATGAGGTGTCAATAGCTTTACTGTTACGCTTAGTGATGGTAGCCTTAGGAGGGAGAGGTGGGGAAGCGGAGACAGATAAGTTGAAAGAGAGCAGGTCATGGTCAGAGAGGGTAAATGGGGAGTTGGAGAAATCAGAAATATCACAGCGGTGAGTGAAAACCAGATCCAGTGAGCTCCCGTTCACATGGGAGGTTGAGGTGGTCCACTGGGAGAGACCAAGTGAAGAGGTGAGGTTAAGGAGTTTAGAGGCAGATGATTTTGTGGGGTTATCGATAGGGATGTTGAAATCACTTAGGAGAATGGAGGGAATGTCAGAAGAGAGAACATAAGGTAGCCAGGAAGTTGTCAAGGAATTTGGAGTAACTGCCAGGTGGACTGTAAATGACGACTCGAAGATTAGTAGGTTGGTAGAGGCATATCGCATGGACCTCAAATGTAGAGAATGTAAGTGATGGTTCTCGAGGTATAAGTTGGTATGTGTAATTAGAGGGTAAAAGGACCCCAACACCACCACCATGGTGACCCCCGGGTCAGGGTGTGTGTGAGAATGTGAGGCCCCCAGCAGAAAGAGCAGCAGGAGAAGTGGTGTCATAGGGAGTAATCCAGGTTTCTGTAATGGCTAGAAGATGCAGAGAGTTGGAAACCAATCAGCAGCTCCATACAATCAAGGGTGTAGCTACCATAGGTGCAGGCAGTGCAGCTGCAATGGGGCCCAGGGTTGAGAGGGGCCCCTTTTACCTGTCAAAGTTACATGTGTTATATACATATTTCGTTTGGTGGTACGTAGGGGCACCTGCAAATATTTGCCTTGGAGCCTGCAATCTATCTAGTTACGCCCTTGGACCTGTTCATTGTAATGTGGTATAAAATGAACTAGAGGGGAATTATAATGTTGCATCATATGAACTGGGGACTCCAAAATGTGGCACAGTATGAAGTAAAGGCACTATAAAGTGGCATAATATGAGCTGTGGACACTGTTTGTCATAATGTGAATTGATACTGTGGCATAATGTGTACTGGCAGCCCTACAATGTGAACTAGAGTGCTACTATGGTTCACAAAATGAATTAAATCACTACTATGGGGCATAATATAAACCAAGGCACTACTATGGACCAGAAAATTAACTAGAGCATTATTATGGGGCATACAATTAGCAACTGCTGTGGAGAGGTCTCTCTGTCTAGAAGCATTTTGATAGGGGACCCTTCAAAATGTTGCTATGGGACCCACAAAGTACTGGCTATGCCCCTGCATACAATTGTATAGTATGCAATTTATAAATGTTACTTCTGATTGGTTGCTGATTGGTAGCCATGGGCAACTTCTCCACTGGCTCACTTCTCCACAATTTTCACTGCTTCATGAATAGACCCCAGGGCATCTCCAAAACAATAGTATTCAGTGGTTAGTACTTACCAAAAGTGGTTCAAGGAAGGGCAACAGGGTCTTGGGTGCCTTTTCTGAAGAATCACGTTTTCTTTTCGTCATGTGGATAGCCGGTTGCATGTGCATAATTTACCTGGGGAAGAGATTGCACCAGGATGCAATTATGGAAAGAAGGCAAGCTGGTCGAGGTGTTATGCTCAGGGCAATGTTCTACAGGGAAACCTTGGATCATACTTTAAACTGTATCACCTGCCTAGTCTTTGTTTAAATGGGAAGTGGGGTGTCTTGGACCACACACCCTAATTCTACACATAATGAGAGGTGCTACTATGCTGAAACTTGTAGTTCCACACATGAGAAAGAGAAAATGAACACTCAAAATACTAGTCACTGCTAATCAGAAAAGTTATAATAAACTCTGCTGGTCTGGGGGGTCCCGTGCCCTGGGCTTGAACCTTAGTGTTAGGGACCCAACAGATAAGGCTCAAGTTCTAAAAAGGGACAAAACATCATCTTCCTGGCATCATATTTCATACCAGGTGGGGTAAAACAAATGATTGAGGATCTAGGTAGACTAGAGGAATAGTCAAGAGTGTGGCAATTCCAGTTTAATGCCAAAAGATGCCAAATCATTCACTTGGGTCTCAAAAATCCAAAGGCTAAATATAGTATTAATGGCACTATACTGGAAACTACTGAGGAGGAAAGGGATCTAGGAGTCACTATTTCAGGTGACTTAAAGGCAGGTAATTAATGTAACAAAGCAATGAGGAAGGCTAGTCAGATGCTTGGCTGCATTGGGAGAGGAATCAACAGCAGAAACAAGTAATAATGCCACTGTATAGGTCATTGGTACGGCCTCATCTAGAATATGTCACGTCTAGCGAGGTTTGAGGATCCGTCAGCTGAGACTTGCCCAAGGAGGTAGTTGTCTGTGGATGAACGAGACGAGGGGGTTGGATATAGTTCCTTCTTATGGCACAAGGGGCAATGAAGAACGTAGACGGAGCTAAGAGTCAGTGGATTGTAGTTCTTATGGACAGGGCTGAGGTAGAGAACTGTGGCCGGTGAACGATGACTTAGAGACGTAGTTGTAGAGAAAGAACTGCGGGTTATGGCCTGAAAGACGAGGTTGTGAATAATGAACTGCGGAACTGTGAATAGTGGTAATAGACGTGGCTGGAGGCAAAGAACTGTGGACTGTGATTTGAAAGACGAGACTGTAGATTATGAACTGCAGTACTGTGGATGGTGGTTGAAGACGTGGCTGGAGACAAGGGACTGTGGATTGTGGCTTGAAAGACAAGGCTGTAGATTATGAACTGCGGAACTGTGGATGGTGGTTTAAAGAGACGTGGCTGGAGATGAAGATCTGTGGGGTGTAGCTTGAAAGACGAGGCAGAAGACCCAGGACCGACCGTGTCCAAAGAGTCTTACTGGACCGGGATTTCTAGGAGCGCTTCCACAGGCAGCAGCAGGCTAGGAACGACAGGGCTGCAGCAGCAACAGAGAACTGGCCAAGCAGGGTTCAGGAGTAACCAAAATACAGCAAGAATCCTTGGAGCACAGGCTAAAGCACCTACAACAGGGTTGTAACTTGAAGCACTGGCGTCCCTGTCCTAAACCAGCCCCCTTTTATAGGGAGAACTTCCCCTGGATTGGCTGGAAGAAACAGGAAACAGGAACTATGCATCAAGCTTGGTCTCCAACATGGCGGCGCCCAGTAATGCAGACCTTTCTGCATAGCCACACAGCTCACTGCCCCTGGACTCCTAGCAACGGCTCAGCCAGAGCGACCCGCTGCAGCGGCGTCCCGCCGCCACGAGCGGACCCCCTCACAGCCGCTACTGCTGCCCTCAGACCCGGCGCAGCAGCCCACCTCCGCCGCTGCCCGCACGCCACCTGAGAAGCCAGCCCCGCGGCCCCAGCGTACCGGTAAGACTCCGGACGCTGACAGTACCTCCTACCCTTTGCGGGTGGACTCCGGATATGGTTTAGTTGGAAACTTGGCATAAAATGTCTGAAGAAAGCTTGGAGCATGGACATCTCCTGCTTCTACCCAAGACCTTTCCTCTGGTCCATATCCCTTCCAATCAACAAGGTACTGGAGGCGACCATATCGTCTGCGGGAGTCGAGGATCTTGTGAATCTCAAATTCGTCTCCTTGTGCTGATTGGATCTTGGGTGATTCAGGCAGAGCAGCTCTGAACCGATTAAGTACCAACGGTTTTAAGAGAGAAATATGAAAAGCATTAGGGATTCTCAAATGCGGAGGTAACTTCACTTTGTAGGCCACAGGATTTAAAACTTTTTCGATTGGGTAGGGCCCAATAAATCTAGGAGCAAACTTTTTACTAGGAACCTTCAATCTTAGGTTACGTGTGGAAACCCAAACCCGGTCTCCCACTTTAAGACTTGGTACAGCTTTTCGCTACAGATCTGCGTATTTCTTATACTTCTTGGATGTCTTGAGCAAGGCCTTGTGAATTTGTCTCCAGATTTTAGTAAATTGTCGGAGTACTGATTCTGCGGCAGGGACCTCGAGCGTAAGCAGAAGTTGGAAGTCAGGAACTTTCGGATGATTACCATAATTAATGAAAAATGGAGAAGATTTTGTGGCAGAGTGATAGAGATTGTTATGGCCAAATTCTGCGAATGGGAGGAAGTCCAGCCAGTCGTCCTGAGAGGATGACATGAATAAACGCAGAAATGTCTCCAGGTCCTGGTTCACTCTCTCTGTTTGACCATCCGTTTGGGGATGATATCCTGAGGAGAAATTCAATTTCACACCGAGAGCAAAACATAGGGATCTCCAAAACTTGGCCACAAATTGAGGACCTCTATCAGACACGATTTCTTGCGGTAGACCATGGAGTCGAAAGATCTCTGCTATGAATAATTTTGCCAACTGGGATGCTGATGGAAGAGCAGCCAGGGGAACGAAGTGTGCCATTTTAGAGAACCGGTCAACGATGACCCATACGGTATTCCATCCGCCAGACGTAGGCAAATCAGTAATAAAGTCCATAGAAATATGCGTCCATGGTCTTTGCGGCACAGGTAACGGATGGAGTAACCCAGCTGGAGGACCTTTGGGACTTTTATGCTGGGCACACTTTGGACAGGCAGCCACGAATTCCTGAACGTCAGTCCTGAGATGAGGCCACCAATAGGAGCGCTGAATGAATTTGAATGTTTTATGACCACCCGCATGGCCCATGAAGGAGGAGGAGTGAGCCCTTGTAAGCAGTTTCTTGCAAAGATTTGGTGCAACGAAGATTTTTCCCGGAGGAGGAAGTAGAGAGGTATTAGTTGCTGAAAAAGAGGTGGATTCCAAGATGAATTATTCCTTTGAATGGTCAGAGGGTTCTTCAGAACTTAGGGAATGGGATGATGCATCTGCCTTTTTGTTGAGGGAACCTGGTCGGTAACTAAGTTTAAAGTTGAAACAGGTAAAGAAGAGTGCCCATCTTGCTTGGCGTGGGTTCAGACATCGAGCTGACTGTAGATACAGGAGGTTCTTGTGATCCGTGGTTACCAAGATTGGATGCTGAGCTCCCTCCAAAAAATACCTCCACTCCTCAAAGGCTAACTTAATTGCCAGTAATTCTTGGTCCCCAATAGCGTAATTTTGTTCAGCGGGGGAGAATCTTCGCAAGAAGAACGCACAAGGATGGACTTTCTTGTCCTCGAAGAGCTGGGATAATACTGCTCCTACAGTAGAGGCGTCAACCTCCACCAGGAATGGATGGCTGAGATCAGGTTGACGAAGAACAGGGGCAGTCATGAAGGCCTCCTTTAAAGATGAAAAGGCATCCAAAGCCTCTGGAGACCACTTGGCAGGATCGGCTCCTTTCCTAGTTAATGCGGTTATGGGAGCTATGACAGAAGAATAGTTCTGAATAAATCTTTGATAGAAGTTAGCGAACCCCAGGAACCGTTGAACTCCCTTGAGGGTAGCTGGAAGTGACCAATCCTGAATCGCTTGGACTTTAGCGGGGTCCATCTGTAACTTCTGCCCTGAGAGGATATAACCAAGGAATGGAATCGTGGGTACTTTGAAGGTGCACTTCTCTAACTTACAGAATAATTGATTCCTCCATAAGCGAGTTAGAACTTCTTTGACTTGTTCTCGATGGGTCTTCAGATCTCTGGAAAAGATAAGGATGTCATCCAAATACACCACCAAGCAGTCATAGAGAAGGTCTCTGAAGATTTCATTAACAAATTCTTGAAAGACGGCTGGGGCGTTACATAGGCCAAAAGGCATTACCAGGTATTCATAATGGCCATCGCGGGTATTAAATGCCGTCTTCCATTCGTCACCTGGGCGAATACGTATTAGATTGCAGGCCCCTCGTAAGTCCAGCTTAGTGAATACAGTAGCTCCTTTAACACGGTCGAACAGTTCTGGAATTAGAGGTAACGGATATCTGTTCTTAATTGTTATGTCGTTGAGACCTCTATAGTCAATACAGGGCCGCAGACCCTCATCCTTCTTTTTGACGAAGAAAAACCCCGGCCCGGCCGGAGAGGTGGAAGATCCAATGAACCCCTTATCCAAGTTCTCCCGGATATACTCCGACATGGCCTGTGTCTCGGGGAGTGAGAGAGGAAAGATTCGACCTCGGGGAGGAGTCTTGCCTGGTACCAGATCAATGGGGCAATCCCAAGTGCGATGCAGAGGCAAGGTGTCCGCCCCATGTTTACTGAAAACATCTTGAAAGGCCTGGTATTCCACAGGAAGGCTGGAAGGGCTGGAAGAACAGAGGGGTCTTACTGAAGGCAAACAGTTCTGGAAGCAGTCTCGTCCCGAAGAGAGAACATCCATAGTTTGCCAGTCTATGTGGGGATTGTGTCTTAATAACCATGGAAATCCTAGGATCAGTTCATGAGAGGCTTTAGGAATTACAAGGAAAGAGAACTCCAACCTTCATCTTGAGAGGAATAGTATGAAAGGAAATAATACCCTCAGGAATGTGACTTCCATCCACCGGAGTAATAGAAATGGTACGATCCAAACGGACCGTTTGTATTCCAGATCGTTTGACCAGAGCTGATATAATGAAGCATTTGGCGGCTCCGGAATCGAGTAGTGCAGGGATGAGAAGAGAGGAAGAAGGGAGCTCCAGGTGGGTTAACAAGACAGACTCTTTCTTGGTATGTAATTCTGAGAATTCTCCTAGCTTGACCTCTCCAGCACAAGCTAGGAGCGGGCATTTCCTGGACGTAGATTGCAAGATTTAACAAAGTGATCAGATGCACCACAATGCAAGTAGAGGTTCCCTTGTTGTCGTCTCTGACGTTCTTCGTTGGAGAGGCAGGAACGGTTGATCTGCATGGATTCTTCAATAGTTGGTGATGATGGTGTTGGTGGACGAACAACTCTAGGCTTAGGATGATCTGACCGCGATCTCTCCATACAGCGTTCTCTGTACCTAAGGTCTAATTTATTGCATAAGGAAATTAATTTATCCAACTTATCAGGTACGTCCTGAGTTGCGAGGTCATCTTTGATCTTTTCGGAGAGACCGCTCCAGAAAGCTGCAATGAGAGCCTCCTCGTTCCAGTTCAGTTCTGAGGAGAGAGTACGAAACTGGATCACGTACTGACTGACCGTACGTGTGCCCTGATGCACGCGCAGGATCTCCAATGAGGCGGCGGAAGTCCTGCCCGGTTCGTCGAATATTCTTCGAAAAGTGGCCACAAATTCAGAATAGTTAGACAAGATGGGATCCGTCCTCTCCCATAAAGGTGAAGCCCATTCCAACGCTTGCCCAGTAAGTAAAGAAATTACATAGGCTACTTTGGTTCGTGCTGATGGGAAGTTGGCTGACTGTAGTTTGAACTGGATTTCGCACTGGTTAAGAAACCCGCGGCATTGTTTTGGATTCCCATTGAACTTACTGGGAGATGGCAGATGCAATCGTGGAAGTGGTACTGGTACAGGAGGAAGCGGGACCGGAGGTGCTAATGTGGGAGCAGTTGTAGATACTTGAGGGGCCGTCATGGCAACACAGAGAGAATCGAGATGTTCAGACATATTCTGCATGAACTGCACGATTTGGGATTGTGTGGCCTCCTGCTTGCTTAAGCGAGACCAGATATCTGCAGTTGAATCTCCTCCTGAGGCCTGATCCCTGACAAATCCATTGGGCCAGTACTTACTTTCACGTCTAGCAAGGTTTGAGGATCCGTCAGCTGAGACTTGCCCAAGGAGGTAGTTGGCTGTGGATGAATGAGACGAGGGGGTTGGATATAGTTCCTTCTCATGGGACAAGGGGCAATGAAGAACGTAGACGGAGCTAAGAGTCAGTGGATTGTAGTTTTTATGGACAGGGCTGAGGTAGAGAACTGTGGCTGGTGAACGATGACTTAGAGACGTAGTTGTAGACAAAGAACTGCGGATTATGGCTTGAAAGACGAGGTTGTGAATAATGAACTGCGGAACTGTGAATAGTGGTTATAGACATGGCTGGAGGCAAAGAACTGTGGACTGTGATTTGAAAGACGAGACTGTAGATTATGAACTGCGGTACTGTGGATGGTGGTTGAAGACGTGGCTGGAGACAAAGGACTGTGGACTGTGGCTTGAAAGACAAGGCTGTAGATTATGAACTGTGGAACTGTGGATGGTGGTTTAAACACATGGCTGGAGATGAAGATCTGTGGGGTGTAGCTTGAAAGACGAGGCAGAAGACCCAGGACCGACCGTGTCCAAAGAGTCTTACTGAACCGGGTTTTCTAGGAGCGCTTCCACAGGCAGCAGCAGGCTAGGAACGACAGGGCTGCAACAGCAACAGAGAACCAGCCAAGCAGGGTCAGGAGTAACCAGAGTACAGCAAGAATCCTGGGAGCACAGGCTAAAGCACCTACAACAGGGTTGTAACTTGAAGCACTGGCGTCCCTGTCCTAAACCAGCCCCCTTTTATAGGGAGAACTTCCCCTGGATTGGCTGAAAGAAACAGGAACTATGCCTCAAACTTGGTCTCCAACATGGCGGCGCCCAGTAATGCAGACCTTTCTGCATAGCCACACAGCTCACTGCCCCTGGCCTCCTAGCAACAGCTCAGCAAGAGCGACCCGCTGCAGCGGCTTCCCACCACCATGAGCGGACCCCGTCACCACCGCTACTGCTGCCCTCGGACCCGGCGCAGCAGCCCACCTCCGCCGCTGCCCGCACCCCACCTGAGAAGCCAGCCCCGAGGCCCCAGCATACCGGTAAGACTCCGGACGCTGACAGAATACTGTGTTCAATTCTGGAGGCCATATCTTCAAAAGGATATTAATACATTAGACACTGTATAAAGAAGGGCAACTAAAATGGTGCATGGCCTACATCACAAAACATACCCAGAAAGACTAAGAAATCTCAATATGTATATTTTGGAGCAGAGAAGGAAAAGTGGGGACATGATTGAAACTTTCAAATATATCAAGGGTTTTAACAAAGTTCAGGAGGGAATCATTCTCCAAATGAAGAGAAGCAATAGGACACGAGGACATGTACTGAGACTAGAGGGGGGGGGGGGGGGAGGTTCAGGGGAAATTTGAGGAAACATTACCTCACAGAAAGGGTAGTGGACAAGTGGAATAGCCTCAGAGGTGGTAGAGGATAAGACAGTAGAGCAATTTAAACATGCATGGGATAGACATAAGGATATCCTGACAAAGAAATAAGGATCAAATAAGGTTTGAGATAAAAAATATGGTAAAAAAAGGGGCAGAGTAGATCTGCCAAGTGGTTCTTATCTGCCGTCAAATTCTATGTTTCTATGGTTTGGATTCAATATAAGTGCCTTTCGCTGTGATTCAGGCGCCATTTCACAGCAGACGACGGTCTAAGAGCACAGCCACTAGACTGGGTAAATATCAACAATATTAACCTCCTAATAGAGGGACAGCATTAACCCACAGGCATTTTTTTTGTCTGTGAGCACAGCCACAAGACTGCTAGGGCAGATATCAACAACATTATCCTCCTAATATAAAGGTGTTATTAACCCGCTGGTGATTTTTTGACTGAGAGCACAGACTGCCAGAGCAAATATCAACAATATTATTTTCCTAATACAAGGGCAGCATTAACATACAGGTTTTTTTTTGTCAAAGCCTGCAGTGCTGCAATAACCCTTTATTGGTGAACTCTGGTGCATATCACCATTACTATAATTATATAAGCGCAGTCATTCACAGCAGTGTACAATATAAATCTATCTATCTATCTATCTATCTATCTATCTATCTATCTATCTATCTATCTATCTATCTATCTATCAACAAAAAAACAACTTGTGTGTGTTCAGGGCCAGGATGTACCCCACTGCTCTCATTAATATAAGCACTGTGAATCCACAGTTTAAGTTGTCATTTGTGAAAATTAACAAAAATAAAATTTATGCCAATCCATGCCACTGGGTTAATAAATATAAGTACTGTTAGTCGATATGGATCGCAATCAGTCAATAGAAGAGCAGGAACAGTAACCAAGGACTGGTGCTGTGGCTGCTGCAAGTCATGATGGATGTGACATTAGTACATAGTACTTCAACATCAACTAAAGCCGGCATAGAGGGTTTAAGAAAGGGCACCTGAAATCTAAACAATACATTATAATGCTAAAGAAAAAAACATCACGTCTAATAAAGAGAAAGTTTACTGCCAAAAAATATAGCATTGCCAACATTGGAATCTACCATTACACTAGATTCTGTACTTTGTTGCATTGGGTGGCAAAGGTCTTCCTTATAGAATCTGTAGTTCATGTTTATGAACATGATTCTTTTTCCACATTTCATTAGTTGCTACTTTAAATGGTTTCATTAGCATGCATAAAATAGAGTATTCTCAAGTGTGCTGGAGTAAGGTTGTTAGGATCTCCTGCTCTGTGCTGCCACGTCGCCATGGCAACCGGGAGGCAAGTGTTAGCGAAGTAACCTGAGCGCAGCTGATACTCCGGTCCGGGTTTTTACTGTGTAGTGGTTACAGGCTCTGTGCACGGCAGGGAATCCGGCGCTGGTTTTGTGCTTACAGTCTGTGAGGTCTGAGTGGGGCGTGGACAGCACCTGCTATATAAACCATCCTCTCAGGCTAGGCAAATGCTGCTGAATCTTTGTTTGTTAGTCAGTTCCAGAGAGTTAGCTAGTACTGTGTGACTTTGTATTTACTTGTTGCTTACTGCGAATAGGCCTTGGGATTCGGTACTTCATTCTGCCAATCCGGACCTAGCAGTAAGACTGGAGTCAGTTGTTTGACCTGCTGGGGTTCTTTTGCTATTCTGTGAACCCAGCAGGTTTGCGGCTGTACTCTCAGACCTGCTTGCTTAATCCTCCCTCACTGTGCAGGGCGTCCAGGTGTCAGTTTAGTGGCAGTAAACTGAACCTGTGCCCTGCAAGTGGGGGTTAGGATTGTGGATACTCTCCTTGTGTCTATATTTCTATCTCTGACCAAGGAGTTTATTCCCACACCCGTTGGTAACCCTTTGGGTTTTTTTTCTGTTGCTCTTAGCAACATCATTTCAGGTGCTCCACATGTGAAATCACTACACATCGCTTCATTGTCCGCTCTATTCCATCTGAGCATTCCTTACACTAGGGAGACACCCAATTCCTGAGCCTTTGGGCTTCCCCGTTCACTTTGTGTTTATTAGTTATTCCATCACCTCCTGTGTATGTTATGTTATACTGTCTGTGAGTTTGTTTGCTTTGCTTCCCTCTCTGTTCATACACCGGTATACTCCTGTTAGCACTGGTGTGCGTAACATATTCAGCAGCCCTACTCCTGTTGAAATTTTGTGGGAATATGGAGCATACCCCTCAAATTACTTTGCAACAGGTGGTCGATCAGGTGCAGGTCATGACTCGACAATTTAATGAGATGTCCATTAAAATGAACACCCCGCAGGCCGCTAGCGGAGCTCCCGCACAGCAGCGGCAAGTTCAGGGGTTAAGGAGCCGAAAGTAAATCTCCCGGATCGTTTTTCTGGAGATCGCTCGCAGTTCTTTTGTTTCAAGGAGAGCTGTAAGCTATATTTCAGGCTTAGGCCCCAGTCTTCTGGGTCGGAGATTCAGCGGGTGGGCATGGTGATTTCCTTGCTACAAGGAGACCCACAAGTCTGGGCATATGGGTTACAGCCTGACTGTCCGTCGCTTAAAAGTGTTGATGCTTTTTTTACGGCACTGGGCATTTTGTATGATGACCCTGACAAGATGGCTTCAGCCGAGGCTCAGATTACGGTTCTTAAGCAAGGGCGACGGCCAGCTGAGGTTTATAGTACAGAGTTTTGGAGGTTGGCTCATGATACCCAGTGGAATGACCCAGCCCTGAGAAACCAGTACCGAAGGGGCCTTTCTGACCAGATAAAGGACCAACTGGTACAATATCCCTCGCCTGATAGCTTAGATCAGCTCATGCAGTTATCCATCCGGGTGGATAGACGGCTGAGAGAGCGTAGGCTTGAAAGGGAGACCGCAGTTTCCTTTTTTCCCAAGGGAACCTCAGACTCTGAGGAATATTCCGAGGAGCCTATGCAGATTGGGGCTACCCGCCTCTCCTCGCGTGAGAAGACACGGAGGAGACAGCAGGGTTTGTGTTTGTACTTTGGGAATAAAGGTCATGTTGTAGTATCATGTCCAGAAAAAACGGAAAACTTCAGGGCCTGAGGGTGATGGGAAATATCCTGTCAGGCCAGAAGTCAGAATTTCCCAAAAATACTTTTCTCATTCCGGTGACTTTGGAGATCCTCGGTCAAACTGTCAAGACTGAGGCCTTTGTTGACAGTGGGGCCGATGGGGTTTTCATGGACCGTCAATTCGCCCTGGAACACTCTGTTCCCTCAGTACCTTTGGCATCAGAGATTGAGATCTGTGGGTTAAACGGGGAACCATTGTCCCAGGCTAAAATTACCTCCTGCACCAGCCAAATTCCTTTGTTTATTGGAGCCACACACTCTGAAAAATTGTCTTTTTATGTGACTGTCTGTTCTTTTGCCCCATTGGTTTTGGGGTTACCCTGGTTAAGGGCCCATAACCCTCAATTTGACTGGGTCTCTGGGGAGATTCTTAGTTGGGGTAGTGATTGTTTCAGGAGTTGCTTGAGCCTTCCGGTCAGGCTCTCGCAGCTAAGTTTGCCAGGATTGCCAGGATGTTATGCAGATTTTGCGGATGTGTTCTCCAAAAAAGTTGCGGAGGTACTACCTCCCCATTGCCCCTATGACACTGCCATTGATTTGTTGCCGGATGCTAAGCTTCCCAAGAGCAGGTTGTACTCCCTGTCACGTCCTGAGATTCAGGCTATGGCAGAGTACATTCAGGAGAACTTGGCAAAGGGATTTATCAGACCCTCACAGTCCCCAGTTGGGTCGGGGTTCTTTTTCGTGGGTAAAAAGGATGGTTCGTTGCGACCCTGCATCGACTTCAGGGAATTGAACCGTATCACGATTAAAAACTCGTACCCACTGCCTCTCATTTCGGTTTTGTTTGACCAGCTTCGTACTGCCACCATTTTTTCTAAGATTGACCTACGCGGTGCTTACAATCTAATCCGAATAAGAGAGGGGGATGAATGGAAGACTGCCTTTAATACCCACTCAGGGCATTATGAATATTTGGTGATGCCTTTTGGGCTCTCTAATGCCCTGGCAGTCTTCCAGGAATTCATGAATGATGTGCTCAGGTGATATTTGGATAGATTCTTAGTTGTTTATCTAGATGACATCCTAATCTTCTCTCATTCCCTGGAGGAACATCGGAAGCATGTACGCTTAGTCCTCCAGAAACTCAGAGACCACCAGCTTGGGGCGAAGCTGGAGAAGTGCGAGTCTGAAGTCCAGCAAATCGCATTTCTAGGGTATATTATCTCCTAAGAAGGTTTCCAAATGGAGGGTTCTAAGGTACAGACAATCCTGGATTGGGTGCAGCCCACTAGTTTGAAGGCGCTTCAGCGTTTTCTGGGCTTTGCGAATTTTTATAGACGGTTTATCGCTGGATTTTCGTCTATAGTGGCCCCCTTGGTGGCACTCACTAAGAAAGGGGCGGATGTTGCTCACTGGTCTTGTGAGGCCAAAGCGGCCTTTGCCCGTCTCAAAAGGGCATTTGTCTCGGCCAAGGTGCTGCGACACCCAGATCCAGAGCGTCCTTTTGTGGTAGAAGTGGATGCCTCTGAGATAGGTATTGGGGAAATGCTCTCTCAGATGGGGGTGTCTGATAATCGCCTTCATCCCTGTGCTTACTTTTCCCATAAATTTTCGTCTGCCGAGATGAATTATGATGTGGGTAACCGGGAATTGTTGGCTATAAAGGATGCACTCGGGGAGTGGAGACACTGGCTTGAGGGGGCTAAGTTTGTGGTCTCAATTCTCACCGACCATAAGAATCTGGCATATTTAGAGTCAGCGAAGCGGCTCAATGCCAGGCAGGCACGATGGGCTTTGTTTTTTGCTCGCTTTAATTTTTTGATAACATATTGCCCTGGGTCAAAAAACATCAAGGCTGATGCGCTCTCGCAGAGTTTTGCTTCAGTTCAAGAGACCACTGAGGAGCCATTGCCCATTGTGTCCCCATCATGTATTAAAGTGGGTATTACCCAGGACCTCTTGTCATTAGTCCTTAGAGCACAGGAGCAGGCTCCTCCAGACCTTCCGGTAGGTCTTTTGTTTGTGCCTCCTAGGTTAAGACAGCGAGTGTTCCTGGAATTCCATGCCAAGAGGTCAGCAGGGCATCCGGGTATTGCCAGAACTCGGGAGTTGCTGTCTAGAGCGGTGTGGTGGCCCTCGGGGGCTAGGGATGTGGATCAGTGGGTTCGGGCATGTGACGTTTGTGCCCGAAATAAAACTCCTAGAGGGGTTCCTGTCGGCCCATTACATCCACTCTCTATTCCATCTAAGCCATGGACCCACATTTCCATGGATTTTGTGGTGGACTTGCCCAAATCCTCGGGGATGACAGCCATTTGGGTTGTCGTTGACAGGTTTTCGAAGATGGCGCACTTCGTTCCACTGGTTGGGTTGCCATCGGCCAGACGCCTATCTGAGTTATTTATGCAGCATGTTGTGCGCCTCCACGGGTTGCCACTTGATGTGGTCTCTGACCGTGGATCCCAGTTTGTGGCCAAATTCTGGAGGGCATTTTGTTCTGATCTCCAGATTTCTGTGAGCTTGTCGTCAGGCTACCATCCACAGTCTAATGGGCAGACTGAGAGGGTGAACCAGTCCTTGGAGCAGTTCCTCAGGTGTTATGTCTCCAAGTGTCGTACTGACTGGGTTGCTCATCTGTCCATGGCGGAGTTTGCCTATAACAACGCGGCTCACTCTGCTACAGGGATCTCTCCCTTCCTTTGTGTGTATGGGCATCAGCCTAAGGCCAATTCTTTTGACCCCCTGGATTCCACGCCTGGTGGTTCCTCTGTTGTTTCTGTCCTTAGGGGTATTTGAAGGAAAGTGAAGAAAGCCCTTGTGTCTGTGTCATTAGTGACCAAAAGGGTTTTTGATAAGCGGAGAAGACCCTGCAGCTTCAAATTAGGAGACTTCGTCTGGTTGTCCACCAAGAATTTGAAGTTGAGACAGCCATCTCATAAGTTAGGCCCCCGGTTCATCGGCCCTTATAAGATCACCAGGGTTATCAATCTGGTGGCATTTCAGTTAGATCTGCCCCGTTCATTGGGTATCAATAAAACATTTCATTGTTCCCTTTTAAAACTGGCGGTTAGTAATCCTTCTTCCAGTGGAAGACCTTCTCCTCTTCTGATACGGGGTCAGAGGGAGTTTGTGGTTGAAAGGGTTCTTGACTCCAAGATGGTTCGGGGTCGGCTGTCATTTTTGGTGCACTGGAAGGGGTATGGCCCGGAGGAGCGGTCGTGGGTGCGCAGTTGTGATCTTCATGCCCCCAGACTGATACGCTCTTTCTTCTCGCAGTTCCCCGATAAACCCGGTGGTAGGGGTTCTTTGACCCCTCGTCAGAGGAGGGTACTGTTAGGATCTCCTGCTCTGTGCTGCCACGTCGCCATGGCAACCGGGAGGCAAGTGTTAGTGAAGTAACCTGAGCGCAGCTGATACTCCGGTCCGGGTTTTTACTGTGTAGTGGTTACAGGCTCTGTGCACGGCAGGGAATCCGGTGCTGGTTTTGTGCTCACAGTCTGTGAGGTCTGAGTGGGGCGTGGACAGCACCTGCTATATAAACCATCCTCTCAGGCTAGGCAAATGCTGCTGAATCTTTGTTTGTTAGTCAGTTCCAGAGAGTTAGCTAGTACTGTGTGACTTTGTATTTACTTGTTGCTTACTGCGAATAGGCCTTGGGATTCGGTACTTCATTCTGCCAATCCGGACCTAGCAGTAAGACTGGAGTCAGTTGTTTGACCTGCTGGGGTTCTTTTGCTATTCTGTGAACCCAGCAGGTTTGCGGCTGTACTCTCAGACCTGCTTGCTAAATCCTCCCTCACTGTGCAGGGCGTCCAGGTGTCAGTTTAGTGGCAGTAAGCTGAACCTGTGCCCTGCAAGTGGGGGTTAGGATTGTGGATACTCTCCTTGTGTCTATATTTCTATCTCTGACCAAGGAGTTTATTCCCACACCCATTGGTAACCCTTTGGGGGTTTTTTCTGTTGCTCTTAGCAACATCATTTCAGGTGCTCCACATGTGAAATCACTACACATCGCTTCATTGTCCGCTCTATTCCATCTGAGCATTCCTGACACTAGGGAGACACCCAATTCCTGAGCCTTTGGGCTTCCCCGTTCACTTTGTGTTTATTAGTTATTCCATCACCTCCTGTGTATGTTATGTTATACTGTCTGTGAGTTCGTTTGCTTCGCTTCCCTCTCTGTTCATACACCGGTATACTCCTGTTAGCACTGGTGTGCGTAACAAAGGTACATTCCCCCCTCCTCTCCTTATGTTATAGCTCCTTGTGTAGGTTTTGGTGGCTTGTTGCTGTCCCTCCATTCACTGAAGCATTGAAAGTCTGCAACTCCACCTAGTCACTACCACTTACGTCAGTTGGTGGCATGTCAAATGGAACTGTTCTTGCAGCTGCTGCCCTGTCATATTAAAAAAAAAAAATCTGAACCATCAAGTATAATGTGTGGGCAAAATCCCCCCCCCCCCCTCATAAATTTTCTTAGTCAATCATACAATCACGTTAAATGAAGTAACTAATTAATCCTCCTTTCTCTCTTTAATAGCAACTGTGGAGAGAAAAGGCCATGAAAGAAAATGTTTCTATCATTACTGTCTCCAATTCCCCCACTGGTTAAAATTTTCGGCATCTAACAATTAAATTAAATTTACGTACGAATAAATCCTTCCTTCGTATCTAGTTCTTGATTAGTGAAAACATTCTTGGTTTCACCTTTCTATGGAGTTGTATAGTTTATTAAATTGCCATTCTGTGTGTCCCTGCAATGCCACTCTGTTTCCTAGATGTGCCATGTTTGAAGTTGAACTGTCACATTTTTGTGCTGCCCACTGCTATCGCTTAGCCAACTTGGTGGAACCTTTTGGCCTAAACTACACTGCTCAAGAAAATATCACATCCTAGATCTGAATGAATGAAATATTCTTATTAAATACTTTGTTCTTTACAAAGTTGAATGTGCTGACAACAAAATCACACAACAATTATCAATGGAAATCAAATTTATTAACCCATGGAGGTCTGGATTTGGAGTCACACTCATAATTAAAGTGGAAAAACACACTACAGGGTGATCCATCTTTGATGTAATGTCCTTAAAACAAGTCAAAATGAGGCTCAGTAGTGTGTGTGGCCTTCACGTGCCTGTATGACCTCCCTACAATGCCTGGGCATGCTCCTGATGAGGTGGCGGATGGTCTCCTGAGGGATCTCCTCCCAGACCTGGACTAAAGCATCCACCAACTCCTGGACAGTCTGTGGTGCAACGTGGCGTTGGTGGATGGAGCGAGACATGATGTCCCAGATGTGCTCAATTGGATTCAGGTCTGGGGAACGGGCGTGCCAGTCCATAGCATCAATGCCTTCATCTTGCAGGAACTGCTGACACACTCCAGCCACATGTATCTAGCATTGTCTTGCATTAGGAGGAACCCAGGGCCAACCGTACCAGCATATGGTCTCACAAGGGGTCTGAGGATCTCATCTCGGTACCGAATGGCAGTCAGGCTACCTCTGGCGAGCACATGGAGGGCTGTGCGGCTCCCCAAAGAAATGCCACCCCACACCATTACTGACCCACTGCCAAACCGGTCATGCTGGAGGATGTTGCAGGCAGCAGAACGTTCTCCTTGGCTCTGTCACATCTCTAGACTCTGTCACATCTGTCACATGTGCTCAGTGAGAACCTGCTTTCATCTATGAAGAGCACAGGGCGCCAGTGGCGAATTTGCCAATCTTGGTGTTCTCTGGTAAATGCCAAACGTCCTGCACGGTGTTGGGCTGTAAGCACAACCCCCACCTGTGGACGTCGGGCCCTCATTCCACCCTCATGGAGTCTGTTTCTGATCGTTTGAGTAGACACATGCACATTTGTGGCTTGCTGGAGGTCATTTTGCAGGGCTCTGGCAGTGCTCCTCCTGTTCCTCCTTGCACAAAGGCGGAGGTAGCGGTCCTGCTGCTGGGTTGTTGCCCTCCTACGGCCTCCTCCATGTCTCCTGATGTACTGGCCTGTCTCCTGGTAGCGCCTCCATGCTCTGGACACTACGCTGACAGACACAGCAAACCTTCTTGCCACAGCTCGCATTGATGTGCCATCCTGGATGAGCTGCACTACCTAAGCCACTTGTGTGGGTTGTAGACTCCGTCTCATGATACCACTAGAGTGAAAGCACCGCCAGCTTTCAAAAGTGACCAAAACATCAGCCAGAAAGCATAGGAGCTGAGAAGTGGTCTGTGGTCACCACCTGCCGAACAACTCCTTTATTGGGGTTGTCTTGCTAATTGCCTATAATTTCCACCTGGTGTCTATTCCATTTGCACAACAGCATGTGAAATTGATTGTCAATCAGTGTTGCTTCCTAACTGGACAGTTTGATTTCACAGAAGTGTGATTGACTTGGAGTTACATTGTGTTGTTTAAGTTATCCATTTATTTTTTTAAGCAGTGTAGATGAAAACAATATTGCGAGCTGTGAGGTGGACAAAATTGACTGAAAATAACTGGAAATTAATGTTATTGAATTTAATCATACTGTAGGAACAAAAAAGGAACACATTTTTTGATTTTATAAATTGTTGACAACAATAAAGATCCAAAACCAAAACATGTAAGAGTGTTGTTGACAAAACCAAAACCTGACGATGAGTTAGAAACAAAACCACTGTGCGCATTTCTATTTTAAATGTCCTATCATTGCGTACTACTTCAAGAAAACAAATTACCCAATTGTTCATGACATATATCCCCAATTCACACATATTCCCAGCTCACTTCAATCTGGCAATCCATACTTGTCTCTTTTCATTCCAGCAACAGATAGTGGATTTCCCACTAAGCACATGCACAGTGTTAATTTTGACAAGGATTTTCAATTTAGTTAGTCTTAGTCGCTCGCTTAAAATCTTAGTTGGTTTAAAATCACATTTAAGTCTTTTGCTTTATTTTAGTCAAAATTTAGTCAGTGGGTCTCATTTTTCATCTTATTCTAATTTTTGTCAATGTCTTAGTTATAACTTTTGCAAATAGTTTAATGTTTCCGTAATGGATTTTGCTGAAAAAGATTTCTTTAAAATTTCCTTGAGAAGTTTTCATACCTGTAACTATGGGTGAAATGTAATAAGGTGTGAGAAATCAGGTGTTTTATTTAGCTAGGTTCTAGCATTCCAGATGACACATTGATAAGGGCACTAATTATAAATTTATATAATGTGATAGTATTAGGAATGTTAGGGACCCATGTGATGAAGTCACCTGGACGCAGTACATGGACCCACATATTTGCGCAAAAGTGTGCTAAGAACTTCAATTATACTCCATGTTAATTGTGAGGGTTTATTTAAATTATTCTTACTATCAGTAAGTACTATGAGTAGTTGGAGACACAGACGATATTGGGGCAGTACTAATTGTGGTACTTGAAGCTGCCTCAGATCTAAACCTCTGTGCCACAAATTCAGTGTGTACATTGACCAGGGCATGAGTTCGGGCCTGAATAGCTCGGGTCATATATTATAGTTGGCCCATTAGGTTTTGGTTAAGGCTCTGTAACATCAACTCTATATTATGGCCCACTCCAATATCAGTATCCTGGACTTATCGAGCAATAATAGTTTACTTCCGTATGTGTCACATTAAACAGTAAATTTTTCCCATTTGCCGCTGAATGAATTGCAACTATGAGATCCTAAAAGAGTCCAATGACAGTGTAAACTCCTCGACAGATGGAGTGTGGTGTGGTCAGAGGCGGAACTCCCAGAGACAGTGGAGTCGGCTGCCGCCGGGCTTCTGCTGTGCAGGGGGGTACCTCTCCTCCACTGTGCACACAGCGGATTGCGTAAAATTAGTCAGACTGAATCATTATATTATGCCCACCCACCCATCTCAAAGACATCTAATGATACTAGAGAGGAGCAGGACTGCCGGATTTAAGGGGCCCGTCTGCCGATTGCCTTTGTAGCAGTATGCAATGTCCAGCTACAAGATCGGGGCACAGCACAGCACACAGGAATCTGCAATGCACTACTGGGTAATAAACCCCAGGAGACTCTGCAAAGGGGTCAGAGGAGCGTGTGCTGGGATCTGATTGGAGGAGAGCCCATCACATGCTCCTCTGACCCGTGGATGTGATGGTCATCAGCAGAAATAGCCTTGTGGGAGTCCGAGTCCTCACTTCCCAGCCAGGCACTCAGACAACTTCCATTGCAACGTCTACCACACCAGGTAACAAGCACCCTGCAGGCATAGGCACCTGCCCACACTGTGAGCAGCTTGTGTGAGGTGGAGCTGAGGAGCAGCTGCCAGTCAGAGCAGGGAGTTCCTCAGCATGTTCCTCCCTCACCAGTTCTCTGCCTATGCCAGGCATGAAGATTCACCTGCTAGCAGCTCCCACAGGTCTGTGGGAGTAGAAAGGCATATAGCTTGTAAAGAGCAGGGGAGAAGCAGGTAAAAAGCAATGAGTGAGCTGCAGTGAGAGACAGATAACCTGCTACACCTAGATCATGTAACTGTCTGTCTCATCAAGCATGTAGTAAAGCCATTATTGGCAAGCAGGGCTTTTACTGCAAGGGAGAGGGCTCCTGAGTGTAGTGCCACCAGTCCATACTTGCACTCACTTTCATGTGTAGCCCAGGCTGTGCAGTCCTGCACAGGAGCATTACAGGTTCAATCTAAATATAAAGTGGGCTAAATAACCTTGCCTTTATCTAACCATCCCCATGGTACCTAACCACCCATCCCACAGCCTTACCTTAACCTCTCCCCTAACCTCCTCTCCTGCAGTCTTACCCTATCCCCACCCCCCCGAACCCTAACCACCCCTCCCACAGCCTTACCCTAACCTCCCTCCCGAAGCCTTACCATAACCTCTCCCCAACCCTATCCCGTGCTCCCACAGCCTTACCCTAACCCCACCTCCCCTCCCGCAGCTTTACCTTAACCTCTAATCCTAATGCCCCCTCCCACAGCCTTACCCTAACTTAACCCACCTCCCACAGCCATACCCTAACCTCTCCCACCCCCCCACCTCCCGCACCATAACCTCCTATCACACAGCCTTACCCCCTAACCCTGGTTTCAGTATGATATGCCAGCTGTCGGGATCCCGGCAGTCAGGAGGCCGACGCCAGGATCCCAACAGCCAGAATACCAGTGGTGAGCGCAGCGTGTCGCCTCACGTACTCACTGCGCTCATCAGGGTGATATTTCCCCTCGGGCAGTGGCATGGACCACCACCCGAGTGGGGACTCACCCATTGTCGGGATTCCGGCATCGGTATCCTGACAGCCAGCAAAATGTTTGCCAACCCTAACCTCCCCTCTCGCAGCCTTGCCCTAACCTCCCCTATCGCAGCCTTGCCCTAACCTCCCCTCCTGCAGCCTTGCCCTAACCTCCCCTCCTGCAGCCTTGCCCTAACATTCCCCCTAATCTCACCTACCCTCCCGCAGCCTTACCCTAAACCCCCTCTTAATCCTACCCTGCGGCGCTAGTGGGTGATGAGGTCAATCAGCATTCTCCAATTCAGCTGCTGTCTCAGCATGGCATGCTGGGAGGAGGGACAGGACGGAGTTCAGCTGCCTGACTGTGAGTGGACAGACGCACTGGGTACTGAGGAGCCTGGTCACCAGAGCCAGCCAGCCCAATTATTAATATTGCCTTAACTGCTGCCCCACTGCTCTGTCTGTCTGTCTATCTAGCTCTATATTTATCTGTGAGGCGGGGTTGGGCACCAACATTTATCCTGCCTCCGGGCGACTGGGACAAACTTACGCCACTGGGTGTGGTGTAGGTGTGCTTGGTCCTGCTGTTTGGTGTTGCTATTGAGTATCAACATTACCCACATCTGGGAGGTCAAGCAATTCAATGGGTGTCAACACCTGCACTTGGTCAGCAGCTGCATCTTCACTCTCATCAACCAGTGGTCGGGGTGGTTGTGGACGTAATGGGCCAAATTACTTACCTATTATGTTTATGTTGTAGGGCCATCACTGATGGCCCTACAACATAAACATTATAGGTAAGTAATTTATGTTTTCTAAGAAAAATAACATATAAAAAAACGCCCAGGAGTTTATATAGGATTTGTGAGGTAGCAGTCATGGGTCATTTGTGTGTCAATGAATGAGGTACTTTCAAATGAGTGAAATCGCAATTTAAAACTCGCATTCCAGTTGGTCTAAAAACTCACATGTTCCTGGTCTGTTTTATTGCGAGATCTCGCATGCAGGTAACTTTTTTACAATTGTGAGTTGCGGAGCCAACTCGCACTCTCTCAAAGTGCTAGAAGGCGCGAGTTGGATTTTGACTAACAACTCGCACCCCATTACATCCGGCCCTATGTGTTTAGTGTGACACAAACTAACAATTCAAACAATGGGCCTAATTCAGATCTGATCGCAGCAGCAAATTTGTTATCTAATGGGCAAAACCATGTGCACTGCAGGGGGGGGGGGCAGATATAACATGTGCAGAGAAAGTTAGATTTGGGTGGGGTGTGTTCAAACTGAAATCTATATTGCAGTGTAAAAATAAAGCAGCTAGTATTTACCCTACACAGAAGCAATATAACCCACCCAAATCTAACTCTCAATTGATTTGCGATCGAATCGTAGGGCTGCAATTAGCGTACTGGTGTTATGAACCACAGGTAATGGTTCATTCCTATTTTATGTTTATAAGTTGTCTTGCAGGCCAGGATTTCCCGTTGCTCTGTTTAAGAATACTCTTGTTTGCTGCCGGTGGTGAGTCTGTGTAATTGCAGCTTGTTCCCATGTGTTCAGCCTCACCTGGCTGCTAATTGCATCTTGTCAGTTTGGAGTCATGCAACAGGACAGCTGCATGACATAATTAATTAGGCCTCTCTGTTATATGCTGGCTGAGTGCAATTCACAGACGCTGGTGATATTTCTAGGTTTCCAGTCTTCCAGAGTGCTTGAGTTCTGAGCTTGTTCCTGTCAGATCCTGAGCTCCTGTCTAGCAGTGTCTGTCTAGCTGCTTCCTGTGTCGATTCCTGTGTCAGTCCCTGTGTCGATTCCTGTGTCTGATCCCGTGTCCTGCCGTGAAGCGTTCCTGTCCAGAAGTCCTGTGGCTTTGCCTATGCCTGGTCGAGTTTCTGGCTTCTTGGTGTCCACCGGTCTGTCGTTTGGGATTCTGCCTGTCCTCCAGTTCTGAGAGTCTGTGTCGGCAGCATTGGGGGTTCCTGTCCGTTTGCCAGTATTTGTACCGGTTCCGTGAGTAGCGGCTTTGCCGCGTCCGTCGGCCTAGGCCGCTGTATTCCTTGGTTGTATCTGTCACTGGTGTTTTGCAGAGGGTTCTGCTTATGCTGTCACCGCCGGTACACAAAAGTATTGTGTCGGCGTGTGGTCAGCATTTCCTTTGTTGTTCTTTTCTTTTGGCGGCAAGCCGCACATACATTTAGTTTTAGCCTAGTTAGTAGCCCCTGGCTTTGGTTGTTTCAGTTAGAGGGCCCCTTGTTATTACCCTGTCTCAGTTCACGCTTTGTCTCTCTTTAAGACCTGAGGGGGCATCGGAGTTGGGCAGACCTAATCCGCCCTTCAAACGCGGCTGCCATGGGCCCAAGAAACCATAGTCCTGCAAGCGTGAATTGACAACACGGGTAAAACAACGGAGGTAGGGTGCCAGGGGCTATTCCCGTTCCATTTCACCAAATCCAGTATTACGTCCTGGTGCTCTGGACTCACTTCATCACATCTCCCTTGTTCTGAGCACCAGGAACCTAACAACTGGGTGGCCTTGCCCAATACTGGGGGACCCCCAGCCAGGCCCGGTGACAGGGAGTGTCAAAGGGGACACTTGTCATGAGCCCCGTGATTCTGAGGGGCCCCCAGACCCCCAGGAAACTCTGGAGTCCAGTTGGTGCTCTGTATGCTGCTAATCCAGACTGAGGCAGCCAGCATAATCAATCAAAGATCTTTGATCCCTGCAAAGTAGTACTGGATCTGTCAAGTGCTGTGCATCCTCATTCCTGAAGGCAGACTCCAGTAGTTAGTGTAAGTGTGTGTTTGTGTTTGTATATGTTTTATATGCGTATATGTGTTCTATGTGTGTATCTGTGAATGTTTTCTGCATGTATGTGTGTGTCTGTGTGTATGTATGTGTCCTATGTATGTGTGTTCTATGTGTGCGTATATTTGTTCTATGTAACGTGTGTGTGTGTGTGTGAGAGAGAGAGACAGTGGGAGACTGAGAGATACAGGGTGTTGGGGGTGGGGGGGCGGAGAGACACAGGACAATGGGGAGGTTAAGAGACATGAGAATGTGGAGGGAAAGAGACATGGGAATGGGGAGGGAAAGAGACATGGGAATGGGGAGGTTGATAGACAGTGGGAGGCTGAGAGACACAGGGGAATGGTGGGGGCTGAGTGATATGGGGGTGGGAAGGATGGTGCTAGAGGAGGTGACAATGAGGACTGGAGTGATACAGGCGAGGAGTGAGGCTGAAGAGAGACAGGAAAGGGGGATGAATAAGCCAATTGCTGACTACCCTGCACCCAGGGCCGAAACTAGAAGTTTTGGCACCCGGGGCAAGCCATTAACTTAGCGCCCCCCCTCGCATTCAAGTGTATATGTATATATATATATATATATATATATATATAGCAGCAAAAGATGAGGCACTGAAGCTGATTCTCCGTAATTAAGAGACACACACGGTCCTGCATTTGAAACGCAGGACCGTGTGTGTCTCTTAATTACAGAGAACCAGCTTCAGTGCCGCATCTTTTACTTCTGTATCTACTTACACCTGCATGCTGACCAACATGGACCCTCCCCAGCGTGGCAAGCGCAGCGAGCCTGCAAAGGGGCTTGCTGCGCTCGCCACCCCCCCCCCCCCCCATCCCCCCGACGACATTCCGCTCCCGGGATACCAGCGTCGGTATGCCCGGTCACGCATACCACACCCATACAGATATGTAGTGACACACCTAATCACATACAATCACACACATGCACACATTAATACACACATATAGCAGTCACAGAAACATACAGTGCCCTTCCCTGAGTTATACTCACTGTTAAGGCTGTGCTGCTCTTCTCCCCTCCTCTCTCCCACGCTGTTGCTGGCTGGCATGGTGGCACTGTGTGTGCAGTGCCGTTTAGCCCCGCCCCCTTTTCGGACCTAGATTTTCATGTTCACTGCAGCAGTGGCTGCAATGATTAAAGGCTCTAGCAGTGGGGTGAGGGGTGGGGGAGTAGTAATTTGTCCCCCGTGCCCCCTCTTAGTGCTGCTCTGCTGTGCCGATCACAGCACGCTGCAGAGATGAAACTGAAAGTAAAGTACAGCTCCCGGCAGCAAAGGCTGCTGGGAGATGTAGTTTATTTTCAGTGTCATCTCTGCGATGCGGTGTGTGTGCCTGCCTGGCTAGGCGCGAGCTCTGCCGGCTGTAACAAGGTATCGCTGCCGCAAAGGGAGGGGGCGTTAAGGGGGGTTAAAGTGACAGTCTCGGCGCCCCCTCCAGTCTGGCGCCCAGGTCACATGCCCCCCTAGCCCCCCCCTAGTTTCGGCTCTGCCTGCACCTACCTTGGAGGGATAGGGTTTCCCCAAAATATGAGTGTACTGGTCCCCAAGATTTACGTTGCTGGTCCTGCCCCCAGCATGCAAGCAACAGCATTTGCAGATTCTGCTTTTGAGCAGAATCTGCAACTGAACCTGAACCTGAACAGCTTCTGGTGGTGAATATCCTGGTATGATGAATAAAGACACTGCACCAAAATGCTACATCAATAGAAGATCAGTGAATCGGCTATGGTGCAAACCTGGGAGAAAAAATCTAAACAACAACAAGGCTGTAACTCCAGTGATGTGGGTGAGGTCACTGGCTGGGAAGGCAGAGCCAGATATACTGCAAATACCACCCCATTTACATCCCACTCCGCTGCATGCAGTACAGTAATGGGCAGCAATCACGGCCTTATAGGTAGAGATGAGCGGGTTCGGTTCCTCGGAATCCGAACCCGCCCGAACTTCATGTTTTTTTACACGGGTCCGAGCGACTCGGATCTTCCCGCCTTGCTCGGTTAACCCGAGCGCGCCCGAACGTCATCATGACGCTGTCGGATTCTCGCGAGGCTCGGATTCTATCGCGAGACTCGGATTCTATATAAGGAGCCGCGCGTCGCCGCCATTTTCACACGTGCATTGAGATTGATAGGGAGAGGACGTGGCTGGCGTCCTCTCCATTTAGATTAGAAGAGAGAGAGTGAGATTGAGACAGAGACACTTGATTTACTGGAGCTTAGGAGTACTAGAGAGTGCAGAGTTTACTAGTGACTGACCACTGACCAGTGACCACCAGTGCAGTTTTATTTAATATAATCCGTTCTCTGCCTGAAAAAAACGATACACAGTGACTCAGTCACATACCATATCTGTGCTCAGCCCAGTGTGCTGCATCATCTATGTATAATATCTGACTGTGCTCACACAGCTTAATTGTGGGGGAGACTGGGGAGCAGTTATAGGTTATAGCAGGAGCCAGGAGTACATACATATTATTAAAATTAAACAGTGCACACTTTTGCTGCAGGCAGGAGTGCCACTGCCAGTGTGACTGACCAGTGACCTGACCACACTGACCACCAGTATAGTATACTATATTGTGATTGCCTGAAAAAGTTAAACACTCGTCGTGTGACTTGTGTGGTGTTTTTTTTTTTATTCTATAAAAAACTCATTCTGCTGACAGACAGTGTCCAGCAGGTCCGTCATTATATAATATATACCTGTCCGGCTGCAGTAGTGATATATATATATTTTTTATATCATTATTTATCATCCAGTCGCAGAAGACACAGTACGGTAGTTCACGGCTGTAGCTACCTCTGTGTCGGCACTCGGCAGTCCATCCATAATTGTATACCACCTACCCGTGGTTTTTTTTTTCTTTCTTCTTTATACATACTACATCTCATTATCATCCAGTCTATATTAGCAGCAGACACAGTACAGTACGGTAGTCCACGGCTGTAGCTACCTCTGTGTCGGCACTCGGCAGTCCATCCATAATTGTATACCACCTACCCGTGGTTTTTTTTTTCTTTCTTCTTTATACATACTACATCTCATCATCATCCAGTCTATATTAGCAGCAGACACAGTACAGTACGGTAGTCCACGGCTGTAGCTACCTCTGTGTCGGCACTCGGCAGTCCGTCCATAATTGTATACCACCTACCCGTGGTTTTTTTTTCTTTCTTCTTTATACATACTACATCTCATTATCATCCAGTCTATATTAGCAGCAGACACAGTACAGTACGGTAGTCCACGGCTGTAGCTACCTCTGTGTCGGCACTCGGCAGTCCATCCATAATTGTATACCACCTACCCGTGGTTTTTTTTTCTTTCTTCTTTATACATACATACTACATCTCATTATCAACCAGTCTATATTAGCAGCAGACACAGTACAGTACGGTAGTCCATGGCTGTAGCTACCTCTGTGTCGGCACTCGGCAGTCCGTCCATAATTGTATACCACCTACCCGTGTTTTTCTTTTCTTTCTTCTTTATACATACATACTACATCTCATTATCAACCAGTCTATATTAGCAGCAGACACAGTACAGTACGGTAGTCCACGGCTGTAGCTACCTCTGTGTCGGCACTCGGCAGTCCATCCATAATTGTATACCACCTACCCGTGGTTTTTTTTTCTTTCTTCTTTATACATACTACATCTCATTATCATCCAGTCTATATTAGCAGCAGACACAGTACAGTACGGTAGTCCACGGCTGTAGCTACCTCTGTGTCGGCACTCGGCAGTCCATCCATAATTGTATACCACCTACCCGTGGTTTTTTTTTCTTTCTTCTTTATACATACATACTACATCTCATTATCAACCAGTCTATATTAGCAGCAGACACAGTACAGTACGGTAGTCCACGGCTGTAGCTACCTCTGTGTCGGCACTCGGCAGTCCGTCCATAATTGTATACCACCTACCCGTGGTTTTTTTTTCTTTCTTCTTTATACATACATACTACATCTCATTATCATCCAGTCTATATTAGCAGCAGACACAGTACAGTACGGTAGTCCACGGCTGTAGCTACCTCTGTGTCGGCACTCGGCAGTCCATCCATAATTGTATACCACCTACCCGTGGTTTTTTTTTTCTTTCTTCTTTATACATACTACATCTCATTATCATCCAGTCTATATTAGCAGCAGACACAGTACAGTACGGTAGTCCACGGCTGTAGCTACCTCTGTGTCGGCACTCGGCAGTCCATCCATAATTGTATACCACCTACCCGTGGTTTTTTTTTCTTTCTTCTTTATACATACATACTACATCTCATTATCAACCAGTCTATATTAGCAGCAGACACAGTACAGTACGGTAGTCCACGGCTGTAGCTACCTCTGTGTCGGCACTCGGCAGTCCGTCCATAATTGTATACCACCTACCCGTGTTTTTTTTTTTCTTTCTTATTTATACATACATACTACATCTCATTATCAACCAGTCTATATTAGCAGCAGACACAGTACAGTACGGTAGTCCACGGCTGTAGCTACCTCTGTGTCGGCACTCGGCAGTCCATCCATAATTGTATACCACCTACCCGTGGTTTTTTTTTTTCTTTCTTCTTTATACATACTACATCTCATTATCATCCAGTCTATATTAGCAGCAGACACAGTACAGTACGGTAGTCCACGGCTGTAGCTACCTCTGTGTCGGCACTCGGCAGTCCATCCATAATTGTATACCACCTACCCGTGGTTTTTCTTTCTTTCTTCTTTATACATACATACTACACCTCATTATCAACCAGTCTATATTAGCAGCAGACACAGTACAGTACGGTAGTCCACGGCTGTAGCTACCTCTGTGTCGGCACTCGGCAGTCCATCCATAATTGTATACCACCTACCCGTGGTTTTTTTTTCTTTCTTCTTTATACATACTACATCTCATTATCATCCAGTCTATATTAGCAGCAGACACAGTACAGTACGGTAGTCCACGGCTGTAGCTACCTCTGTGTCGGCACTCGGCAGTCCATCCATAATTGTATACCACCTACCCGTGGTTTTTTTTTCTTTCTTCTTTATACATACATACTACATCTCATTATCAACCAGTCTATATTAGCAGCAGACACAGTACAGTACGGTAGTCCACGGCTGTAGCTACCTCTGTGTCGGCACTCGGCAGTCCATCCATAATTGTATACCACCTACCCGTGGTTTTTTTTTCTTTCTTCTTTATACATACATACTACATCTCATTATCAACCAGTCTATATTAGCAGCAGACACAGTACAGTACGGTAGTCCACGGCTGTAGCTACCTCTGTGTCGGCACTCGGCAGTCCGTCCATAATTGTATACCACCTACCCGTGGTTTTTTTTTCTTTCTTCTTTATACATACATACTACATCTCATTATCATCCAGTCTATATTAGCAGCAGACACAGTACAGTACGGTAGTCCACGGCTGTAGCTACCTCTGTGTCGGCACTCGGCAGTCCATTCATAATTGTATACTAGTATCCATCCATCTCCATTGTTTACCTGAGGTGCCTTTTAGTTGTGCCTATTAAAATATGGAGAACAAAAATGTTGAGGTTCCAAAATTAGGGAAAGATCAAGATCCACTTCCACCTCATGCTGAAGCTGCTGCCACTAGTCATGGCCGAGACGATGAAATGCCAGCAACGTCGTCTGCCAAGGCCGATGCCCAATGTCATAGTACAGAGCATGTCAAATCCAAAACACCAAATATCAGTAAAAAAAGGACTCCAAAACCTAAAATAAAATTGTCGGAGGAGAAGCGTAAACTTGCCAATATGCCATTTACCACACGGAGTGGCAAGGAACGGCTGAGGCCCTGGCCTATGTTCATGGCTAGTGGTTCAGCTTCACATGAGGATGGAAGCACTCAGCCTCTCGCTAGAAAACTGAAAAGACTCAAGCTGGCAAAAGCACCGCAAAGAACTGTGCGTTCTTCGAAATCCCAAATCCACAAGGAGAGTCCAATTGTGTCGGTTGCGATGCCTGACCTTCCCAACACTGGACGTGAAGAGCATGCGCCTTCCACCATTTGCACGCCCCCTGCAAGTGCTGGAAGGAGCACCCGCAGTCCAGTTACTGATAGTCAGATTGAAGATGTCAGTGTTGAAGTACACCAGGATGAGGAGGATATGGGTGTTGCTGGCGCTGGGGAGGAAATTGACCAGGAGGATTCTGATGGTGAGGTGGTTTGTTTAAGTCAGGCACCCGGGGAGACACCTGTTGTCCGTGGGAGGAATATGGCCGTTGACATGCCTGGTGAAAATACCAAAAAAATCAGCTCTTCGGTGTGGAACTATTTCAACAGAAATGCGGACAACAGGTGTCAAGCCGTGTGTTCCCTTTGTCAAGCTGTAATAAGTAGGGGTAAGGACGTTAACCACCTCGGAACATCCTCCCTTATACGTCACCTGCAGCGCATTCATAATAAGTCAGTGACAAGTTCAAAAACTTTGGGTGACAGCGGAAGCAGTCCACTGACCAGTAAATCCCTTCCTCTTGTAACCAAGCTCACGCAAACCACCCCACCAACTCCCTCAGTGTCAATTTCCTCCTTCCCCAGGAATGCCAATAGTCCTGCAGGCCATGTCACTGGCAATTCTGACGAGTCCTCTCCTGCCTGGGATTCCTCCGATGCATCCTTGCGTGTAACGCCTACTGCTGCTGGCGCTGCTGTTGTTGCTGCTGGGAGTCGATGGTCATCCCAGAGGGGAAGTCGTAAGCCCACTTGTACTACTTCCAGTAAGCAATTGACTGTTCAACAGTCCTTTGCGAGGAAGATGAAATATCACAGCAGTCATCCTGCTGCAAAGCGGATAACTGAGGCCTTGACAACTATGTTGGTGTTAGACGTGCGTCCGGTATCCGCCGTTAGTTCACAGGGAACTAGACAATTTATTGAGGCAGTGTGCCCCCGTTACCAAATACCATCTAGGTTCCACTTCTCTAGGCAGGCGATACCGAAAATTTACACGGACCTCAGAAAAAGACTCACCAGTGTCCTAAAAAATGCAGCTGGACCCAATGTCCACTTAACCACGGACATGTGGACAAGTGGAGCAGGGCAGGGTCAGGACTATATGACTGTGACAGCCCACTGGGTAGATGTATGGACTCCCGCCGCAAGAACAGCAGCGGCGGCACCAGTAGCAGCATCTCGCAAACGCCAACTCTTTCCTAGGCAGGCTACGCTTTGTATCACCGCTTTCCAGAATACGCACACAGCTGAAAACCTCTTACGGCAACTGAGGAAGATCATCGCGGAATGGCTTACCCCAATTGGACTCTCCTGTGGATTTGTGGCATCGGACAACGCCAGCAATATTGTGTGTGCATTAAATATGGGCAAATTCCAGCACGTCCCATGTTTTGCACATACCTTGAATTTGGTGGTGCAGAATTTTTAAAAAAACGACAGGGGCGTGCAAGAGATGCTGTCGGTGGCCAGAAGAATTGCGGGACACTTTCGGCGTACAGGCACCACGTACAGAAGACTGGAGCACCACCAAAAACTACTGAAACTGCCCTGCCATCATCTGAAGCAAGAAGTGGTAACGAGGTGGAATTCAACCCTCTATATGCTTCAGAGGTTGGAGGAGCAGCAAAAGGCCATTCAAGCCTATACAATTGAGCACGATATAGGAGGTGGAATGCACCTGTCTCAAGCGCAGTGGAGAATGATTTCAACGTTGTGCAAGGTTCTGATGCCCTTTGAACTTTCCACACGTGAAGTCAGTTCAGACACTGCCAGCCTGAGTCAGGTCATTCCCCTCATCAGGCTTTTGCAGAAGAAGCTGGAGACATTGAAGGAGGAGCTAACACGGAGCGATTCCGCTAGGCATGTGGGACTTGTGGATGGAGCCCTTAATTCGCTTAACAAGGATTCACGGGTGGTCAATCTGTTGAAATCAGAGCACTACATTTTGGCCACCGTGCTCGATCCTAGATTTAAAGCCTACCTTGGATCTCTCTTTCCGGCAGACACAAGTCTGCTGGGGTTGAAAGACCTGCTGGTGAGAAAATTGTCAAGTCAAGCGGAACGCGACCTGTCAACATCTCCTCCTTCACATTCTCCCGCAACTGGGGGTGCGAGGAAAAGGCTCAGAATTTCGAGCCCACCCGCTGGCGGTGATGCAGGGCAGTCTGGAGCGACTGCTGATGCTGACATCTGGTCCGGACTGAAGGACCTGACAACGATTACGGACATGTAGTCTACTGTCACTGCATATGATTCTCTCAACATTGAAAGAATGGTGGAGGATTATATGAGTGACCGCATCCAAGTAGGCACGTCACACAGTCCGTACTTATACTGGCAGGAAAAAGAGGCAATTTGGAGGCCCTTGCACAAACTGGCTTTATTCTACCTAAGTTGCCCTCCCACAAGTGTGTACTCCGAAAGAGTGTTTAGTGCCGCCGCTCACCTTGTCAGCAATCGGCGTACGAGGTTACATCCAGAAAATGTGGAGAAGATGATGTTCATTAAAATGAATTATAATCAATTCCTCCGCGGAGACATTGACCAGCAGCAATTGCCTCCACAAAGTACACAGGGAGCTGAGATGGTGGATTCCAGTGGGGACGAATTGATAATCTGTGAGGAGGGGGATGTACACGGTGATATATCGGAGGATGATGATGAGGTGGACATCTTGCCTCTGTAGAGCCAGTTTGTGCAAGGAGAGATTAATTGCTTCTTTTTTGGGGGGGGTCCAAACCAACCCGTCATATCAGTCACAGTCGTGTGGCAGACCCTGTCACTGAAATGATGGGTTGGTTAAAGTGTGCATGTCCTGTTTATACAACATAAGGGTGGGTGGGAGGGCCCAAGGACAATTCCATCTTGCACCTCTTTTTTCTTTTATTTTTCTTTGCGTCATGTGCTGTTTGGGGAGGGTTTTTTGGAAGGGCCATCCTGCGTGACACTGCAGTGCCACTCCTAGATGGGCCCGGTGTTTGTGTCGGCCACTAGGGTCGCTTATCTTACTCACACAGTCAGCTACCTCATTGCGCCTCTTTTTTTCTTTGCGTCATGTGCTGTTTGGGGAGGTTTTTTTGGAAGGGACATCCTGCGTGACACTGCAGTGCCACTCCTAGATGGGCCCGGTGTTTGTGTCGGCCACTAGGGTCGCTTATCTTACTCACACAGTCAGCTACCTCATTGCGCCTCTTTTTTTCTTTGCGTCATGTGCTGTTTGGGGAGGGTTTTTTGGAGGGGCCATCCTGCGTGACACTGCAGTGCCACTCCTAGATGGGCCCGGTGTTTGTGTCGGCCACTAGGGTCGCTTATCTTACTCACACAGTCAGCTACCTCATTGCGCCTCTTTTTTTCTTTGCGTCATGTGCTGTTTGGGGAGGGTTTTTTGGAAGGGACATCCTGCGTGACACTGCAGTGCCACTCCTAGATGGGCCCGGTGTTTGTGTCGGCCACTAGGGTCGCTTATCTTACTCACACAGTCAGCTACCTCATTGCGCCTCTTTTTTTCTTTGCGTCATGTGCTGTTTGGGGAGGGTTTTTTGGAAGGGACATCCTGCGTGACACTGCAGTGCCACTCCTAGATGGGCCCGGTGTTTGTGTCGGCCACTAGGGTCGCTTATCTTACTCACACAGTCAGCTACCTCATTGCGCCTCTTTTTTTCTTTGCGTCATGTGCTGTTTGGGGAGGGTTTTTTGGAAGGGCCATCCTGCGTGACACTGCAGTGCCACTCCTAGATGGGCCCGGTGTTTGTGTCGGCCACTAGGGTCGCTTATCTTACTCACACAGTCAGCTACCTCATTGCGCCTCTTTTTTTCTTTGCGTCATGTGCTGTTTGGGGAGGGTTTTTTGGAAGGGACATCCTGCGTGACACTGCAGTGCCACTCCTAGATGGGCCCGGTGTTTGTGTCGGCCACTAGGGTCGCTTATCTTACTCACACAGTCAGCTACCTCATTGCGCCTCTTTTTTTCTTTGCGTCATGTGCTGTTTGGGGAGGGTTTTTTGGAAGGGACATCCTGCGTGACACTGCAGTGACACTCCTAGATGGGCCCGGTGTTTGTGTCGGCCACTAGGGTCGCTTATCTTACTCACACAGTCAGCTACCTCATTGCGCCTCTTTTTTTCTTTGCGTCATGTGCTGTTTGGGGAGGGTTTTTTGGAAGGGACATCCTGCGTGACACTGCAGTGCCACTCCTAGATGGGCCCGGTGTTTGTGTCGGCCACTAGGGTCGCTAATCTTACTCACACAGCTACCTCATTGCGCCTCTTTTTTTCTTTGCGTCATGTGCTGTTTGGGGAGGGTTTTTTGGAAGGGACATCCTGCGTGACACTGCAGTGCCACTCCTAGATGGGCCCGGTGTTTGTGTCGGCCACTAGGGTCGCTTATCTTACTCACACAGCGACCTCGGTGCAAATTTTAGGACTAAAAATAATATTGTGAGGTGTGAGGTATTCAGAATAGACTGAAAATGAGTGGAAATTATGGTTTTTGAGGTTAATAATACTTTGGGATCAAAATGACCCCCAAATTCTATGATTTAAGCTGTTTTTTAGGGTTTTTTGAAAAAAACACCCGAATCCAAAACACACCCGAATCCGACAAAATATTCGGTGAGGTTTTGCCAAAACGCGGTCGAACCCAAAACACGGCCGCGGAACCGAACCCAAAACCAAAACACAAAACCCGAAAAATTTCAGGCGCTCATCTCTACTTATAGGTGGACAGTTCATTCCTGAGATGATATTACATGACTCACAGATCACACTGCCTCCACAGTGTGCCACAGAGTAATACATTTCACAGGGGGAGAGCACAGGATAACACATGGCACAGGATAACACATAGCACAGGATAACATATGGCAGAAGGGGCACAGGGTAACACATGACAGTGTAATACATTGCACACAGGGGCACAGGGTAACACATGACAGGGTAATACATTGCACACAGGGGCATAGGGTAACACATGACAGTGTAATACATTGCACATAGAGGCACAGGAAAACACATGACAGTGTAATACATTGCACACAGGGGCATAGGGTAACACATGACAGGGTAATACATTGCACACAGGGGCACAGGGTAACACATGACAGGGTAATACATTGCACACAGGGGCACAGGGTAACACATGACAGGGTAATACATTGCACACAGGGGCACAGGGTAACACATGACAGTGTAATACATTGCACACAGGGGCACAGGGTAACACATGACAGGGTAATACATTGCACATAGAGGCACAGGAAAACACATGACAGTGTAATACATTGCACACAGGGGCATAGGGTAACACATGACAGGGTAATACATTGCACACAGGGGCACAGGGTAACACATGACAGGGTAATACATTGCACACAGGGGCACAGGGTAACACATGACAGTGTAATACATTGCACATAGAGGCACAGGATAACACAAGACAGGGTAATACATTGCACACAGGGGCACAGGATAACACATGACAGGGTAATACATTGCACATAGAGGCACAGGAAAACACATGACAGTGTAATACATTGCACACAGGGGCACAGGGTAACACATGACAGTGTAATACATTGCACATAGAGGCACAGAAAAACACATGACAGTGTAATACATTGCACACAGGGGCATAGGGTAACACATGACAGGGTAATACATTGCACACAGGGGCACAGGGTAACACATGACAGTGTAATACATTGCACACAGGGGCACAGGATAACACATGACAGGGTAATACATTGCACACAGGGGCATAGGAAAACACATGACAGTGTAATACATTGCACATAGAGGCACAGGAAAACACATGACAGTGTAATACATTGCACACAGGGGCATAGGGTAACACATGACAGGGTAATACATTGCACACAGGGGCACAGGGTAACACATGACAGGGTAATACATTGCACACAGGGGCACAGGGTAACACATGACAGGGTAATACATTGCACACAGGGGCACAGGGTAACACATGACAGTGTAATACATTGCACACAGGGGCACAGGGTAACACATGACAGGGTAATACATTGCACATAGAGGCACAGGAAAACACATGACAGTGTAATACATTGCACACAGGGGCATAGGGTAACACATGACAGGGTAATACATTGCACACAGGGGCACAGGGTAACACATGACAGGGTAATACATTGCACACAGGGGCACAGGGTAACACATGACAGTGTAATACATTGCACATAGAGGCACAGGATAACACAAGACAGGGTAATACATTGCACACAGGGGCACAGGATAACACATGACAGGGTAATACATTGCACATAGAGGCACAGGAAAACACATGACAGTGTAATACATTGCACACAGGGGCACAGGGTAACACATGACAGTGTAATACATTGCACATAGAGGCACAGAAAAACACATGACAGTGTAATACATTGCACACAGGGGCATAGGGTAACACATGACAGGGTAATACATTGCACACAGGGGCACAGGGTAACACATGACAGTGTAATACATTGCACACAGGGGCACAGGATAACACATGACAGGGTAATACATTGCACACAGGGGCATAGGAAAACACATGACAGTGTAATACATTGCACACAGGGGCACAGGATAACACATGACAGGGTAATACATTGCACACAGGGGCACAGGATAACACATGACAGGGTAATACATTGCACACAGGGGCACAGGGTAACACATGACAGTGTAATACATTGCACACAGGGGCATAGGGTAACACATGACAGTGTAATACATTGCACACAGGGGCACAGGATAACACATGACAGGGTAATACATTGCACACAGGGGCACAGGATAACACATGACAGGGTAATACATTGCACACAGGGGCACAGGGTAACACATGACAGGGTAATACATTGCACACAGGGGCACAGGGTAACACATGACAGTGTAATACATTGCACACAGGAGCACAGGGTAACACATGACAGGGTAATACATTGCACACAGGGGCACAGGGTAACACATGACAGGGTAATACATTGCACACAGGGGCATAGGGTAACACATGACAGGGTAATACATTGCGCACAGGGGCATAGGGTAACACATGATAGGGTAATACATTGCACACAGGGGCACAGGGTAACACATGACAGGGTAATATATTGCACACAGGAGCATAGGGTAACACATGACAGTGTAATACATTGCACACAGGGGCACAGGGTAACACATGACAGTGTAATACATTGCACACAGGGGCATAGGGTAACACATGACAGTGTAATACATTGCACACAGGGGCATAGGGTAATACATGACAGGGTAATACATTGCACATAGAGGCACAGGAAAACACATGACAGTGTAATACATTGCACACAGGAGCACAGGGTAACACATGACAGGGTAATACATTGCACACAGGGGCACAGGGTAACACATGACAGTGTAATACATTGCACACAGGGGCATAGGGTAACACATGACAGGGTAATACATTGCACACAGGGGCACAGGATAACACATGACAGGGTAATACATTGCACACAGGGGCACAGGGTAACACATGACAGGGTAATACATTGCACAAAGGGGCACAGGGTAACACATGACAGTGTAATACATTGCACACAGGAGCACAGGGTAACACATGACAGAGTAATACATTGCACACAGGGGCACAGGGTAACACATGACAGGGTAATACATTGCACACAGGGGCATAGGGTAACACATGACAGGGTAATACATTGCACACAGGAGCATAGGGTAACACATGACAGTGTAATACATTGCACACAGGGGCACAGGGTAACACATGACAGTGTAATACATTGCACACAGGGGCATAGGGTAACACATGACAGTGTAATACATTGCACACAGGGGCATAGGGTAACACATGACAGGGTAATACATTGCACATAGAGGCACAGGAAAACACATGACAGTGTAATACATTGCACACAGGAGCACAGGGTAACACATGACAGGGTAATACATTGCACACAGGGGCACAGGGTAACACATGACAGTGTAATACATAGAGATGAGCGGGTTCGGTTTCTCTGAATCCGAACCCGCCAGAACTTCATGTTTTTTTTCACGGGTCCGAGCGACTCGGATCTTCCCGCCTTGCTCGGTTAACCCGAGCGCGCCCGAACGTCATCATGACGCTGTCGGATTCTCGCGAGGCTCGGATTCTATCGCGAGACTCGGATTCTATATAAGGAGCCGCGCGTCGCCGCCATTTTCACACGTGCATTGAGATTGATAGGGAGAGGACGTGGCTGGCGTCCTCTCCGTTTAGAATTAGAATAGATTAGAGAGACACTTGATTTACTAATTTTGGGGAGCATTAGGAGTACTCAGTAGTGTACAGTGCAGAGTTTTGCTGATAGTGACCAGTGACCACCACTTTTATTTATAATCCGTTCTCTGCCTGAAAAAAGCGATACACAGCACACAGTGACTCAGTCACATACCATATCTGTGTGCACTGCTCAGGCTCAGGCCAGTGTGCTGCATCATCTATTATCTATATATAATATTATATATATCTGTCTGACTGCTCAGCTCACACAGCTTATAATTGTGGGGGAGACTGGGGAGCACTACTGCAGTGCCAGTTATAGGTTATAGCAGGAGCCAGGAGTACATAATATAATCCGTTCTCTGCCTGAAAAAAGCGATACACAGCACACAGTGACTCAGTCACATACCATATCTGTGTGCACTGCTCAGGCTCAGGCCAGTGTGCTGCATCATCTATTATCTATATATAATATTATATATATCTGTCTGACTGCTCAGCTCACACAGCTTATAATTGTGGGGGAGACTGGGGAGCACTACTGCAGTGCCAGTTATAGGTTATAGCAGGAGCCAGGAGTACATAATATATTATATAGTGAGTGACCACCAGACACACAGTGCAGTTTATTTAATATATCCGTTCTCTGCCTGAAAAAAGCGATACACACAGTGACTCAGTCAGTCACATACCATATCTGTGTGCACTGCTCAGGCTCAGGCCAGTGTGCTGCATCATCTATATATATTATATATCTGTCTGACTGCTCAGCTCACACAGCTTATAATTGTGGGGGAGACTGGGGAGCACTACTGCAGTGCCAGTTATAGGTTATAGCAGGAGCCAGGAGTACATAATATTATATTAAAATTAAACAGTGCACACTTTTGCTGCAGGAGTGCCACTGCCAGTGTGACTAGTGACCAGTGACCTGACCACCAGTATATAATATTAGTAGTATACTATCTCTTTATCAACCAGTCTATATTAGCAGCAGACACAGTACAGTGCGGTAGTTCACGGCTGTGGCTACCTCTGTGTCGGCACTCGGCAGCCCGTCCATAATTGTATATACCAGTGACCTAACCGTGGTTTTTTTTTCTTTCTTTATACATACATACTTGTTACGAGTATACTATCTCTTTATCAACCAGTCTATATATTAGCAGCAGACACAGTACAGTGCGGTAGTTCACGGCTGTGGCTACCTCTGTGTCGGCACTCGGCAGCCCGTCCATAATTGTATATACCACCTAACCGTGGTTTTTCTTTCTTTCTTTATACATACATACTAGTTACGAGTATACTATCTCTTTATCAACCAGTCTATATTAGCAGCAGACACAGTACAGTGCGGTAGTTCACGGCTGTGGCTACCTCTGTGTCGGCACTCGGCAGCCCGTCCATAATTGTATATACCAGTGACCTAACCGTGGTTTTTTTTTCTTTCTTTATACATACATACTAGTTACGAGTATACTATCTCTTTATCAACCAGTCTATATATTAGCAGCAGACACAGTACAGTGCGGTGCGGTAGTTCACGGCTGTGGCTACCTCTGTGTCGGCACTCGGCAGCCCGTCCATAATTGTATATACCACCTAACCGTGGTTTTTTTTTCTTTCTTTATACATACATACTAGTTACGAGTATACTATCTCTTTATCAACCAGTCTATATATTAGCAGCAGACACAGTACAGTGCGGTAGTTCACGGCTGTGGCTACCTCTGTGTCGGCACTCGGCAGCCCGTCCATAATTGTATATACCACCTAACCGTGGTTTTTTTTTCTTTCTTTATACATACATACTAGTTACGAGTATACTATCTCTTTATCAACCAGTCTATATATTAGCAGCAGACACAGTACAGTAGTTCACGGCTGTGGCTACCTCTGTGTCGGCACTCGGCAGCCCGTCCATAATTGTATATACCACCTAACCGTGGTTTTTTTCTTCTTTCTTTATACATACATACTAGTTACGAGTATAATATCTCTTTATCAACCAGTCTATATATTAGCAGCAGACACAGTACAGTGCGGTAGTTCACGGCTGTGGCTACCTCTGTGTCGGCACTCGGCAGCCCGTCCATAATTGTATATACCACCTAACCGTGGTTTTTTTTCTTTCTTTATACATACATACTAGTTACGAGTATACTATCTCTTTATCAACCAGTCTATATATTAGCAGCAGACACAGTACAGTGCGGTAGTTCACGGCTGTGGCTACCTCTGTGTCGGCACTCGGCAGCCCGTCCATAATTGTATACTAGTATCCAATCCATCCATCTCCATTGTTTACCTGAGGTGCCTTTTAGTTGTGCCTATTAAAATATGGAGAACAAAAATGTTGAGGTTCCAAAATTAGGGAAAGATCAAGATCCACTTCCACCTCGTGCTGAAGCTGCTGCCACTAGTCATGGCCGAGACGATGAAATGCCAGCAACGTCGTCTGCCAAGGCCGATGCCCAATGGCATAGTACAGAGCATGTCAAAACCAAAACACCAAATATCAGTAAAAAAAGGACTCCAAAACCTAAAATAAAATTGTCGGAGGAGAAGCGTAAACTTGCCAATATGCCATTTACCACACGGAGTGGCAAGGAACGGCTGAGGCCCTGGCCTATGTTCATGGCTAGTGGTTCAGCTTCACATGAGGATGGAAGCACTCAGCCTCTCGCTAGAAAACTGAAAAGACTCAAGCTGGCAAAAGCACCGCAAAGAACTGTGCGTTCTTTGAAATCCCAAATCCACAAGGAGAGTCCAATTGTGTCGGTTGCGATGCCTGACCTTCCCAACACTGGACGTGAAGAGCATGCGCCTTCCACCATTTGCACGCCCCCTGCAAGTGCTGGAAGGAGCACCCGCAGTCCAGTTCCTGATAGTCAGATTGAAGATGTCAGTGTTGAAGTACACCAGGATGAGGAGGATATGGGTGTTGCTGGCGCTGGGGAGGAAATTGACCAGGAGGATTCTGATGGTGAGGTGGTTTGTTTAAGTCAGGCACCCGGGGAGACACCTGTTGTCCGTGGGAGGAATATGGCCGTTGACATGCCAGGTGAAAATACCAAAAAAATCAGCTCTTCGGTGTGGAGGTATTTCACCAGAAATGCGGACAACAGGTGTCAAGCCGTGTGTTCCCTTTGTCAAGCTGTAATAAGTAGGGGTAAGGACGTTAACCACCTCGGAACATCCTCCCTTATACGTCACCTGCAGCGCATTCATAATAAGTCAGTGACAAGTTCAAAAACTTTGGGTGACAGCGGAAGCAGTCCACTGACCAGTAAATCCCTTCCTCTTGTAACCAAGCTCACGCAAACCACCCCACCAACTCCCTCAGTGTCAATTTCCTCCTTCCCCAGGAATGCCAATAGTCCTGCAGGCCATGTCACTGGCAATTCTGACGAGTCCTCTCCTGCCTGGGATTCCTCCGATGCATCCTTGCGTGTAACGCCTACTGCTGCTGGCGCTGCTGTTGTTGCCGCTGGGAGTCGATGGTCATCCCAGAGGGGAAGTCGTAAGCCCACTTGTACTACTTCCAGTAAGCAATTGACTGTTCAACAGTCCTTTGCGAGGAAGATGAAATATCACAGCAGTCATCCTACTGCAAAGCGGATAACTGAGTCCTTGACAACTATGTTGGTGTTAGACGTGCGTCCGGTATCCGCCGTTAGTTCACAGGGAACTAGACAATTTATTGAGGCAGTGTGCCCCCGTTACCAAATACCATCTAGGTTCCACTTCTCTAGGCAGGCGATACCGAGAATGTACACGGACGTCAGAAAAAGACTCACCAGTGTCCTAAAAAATGCAGTTGTACCCAATGTCCACTTAACCACGGACATGTGGACAAGTGGAGCAGGGCAGGGTCAGGACTATATGACTGTGACAGCCCACTGGGTAGATGTATGGACTCCCGCCGCAAGAACAGCAGCGGCGGCACCAGTAGCAGCATCTCGCAAACGCCAACTCTTTCCTAGGCAGGCTACGCTTTGTATCACCGCTTTCCAGAATACGCACACAGCTGAAAACCTCTTACGGCAACTGAGGAAGATCATCGCGGAATGGCTTACCCCAATTGGACTCTCCTGTGGATTTGTGGCATCGGACAACGCCAGCAATATTGTGTGTGCATTAAATATGGGCAAATTCCAGCACGTCCCATGTTTTGCACATACCTTGAATTTGGTGGTGCAGAATTTTTTAAAAAACGACAGGGGCGTGCAAGAGATGCTGTCGGTGGCCAGAAAAATTGCGGGACACTTTCGGCGTACAGGCACCACGTACAGAAGACTGGAGCACCACCAAAAACTACTGAACCTGCCCTGCCATCATCTGAAGCAAGAAGTGGTAACGAGGTGGAATTCAACCCTCTATATGCTTCAGAGGTTGGAGGAGCAGCAAAAGGCCATTCAAGCCTATACAATTGAGCACGATATAGTAGGTGGAATGCACCTGTCTCAAGTGCAGTGGAGAATGATTTCAACGTTGTGCAAGGTTCTGATGCCCTTTGAACTTGCCACACGTGAAGTCAGTTCAGACACTGCCAGCCTGAGTCAGGTCATTCCCCTCATCAGGCTTTTGCAGAAGAAGCTGGAGGCATTGAAGAAGGAGCTAAAAGGGAGCGATTCCGCTAGGCATGTGGGACTTGTGGATGCAGCCCTTAATTCGCTTAACAAGGATTCACGGGTGGTCAATCTGTTGAAATCAGAGCACTACATTTTGGCCACCGTGCTCGATCCTAGATTTAAAGCCTACCTTGGATCTCTCTTTCCGGCAGACACAGGTCTGCTGGGGTTGAAAGACCTGCTGGTGACAAAATTGTCAAGTCAAGCGGAACGCGACCTGTCAACATCTCCTCCTTCACATTCTCCCGCAACTGGGGGTGCGAGGAAAAGGCTCAGAATTCCGAGCCCACCCGCTGGCGGTGATGCAGGGCAGTCTGGAGCGACTGCTGATGCTGACATCTGGTCCGGACTGAAGGACCTGACAACGATTACGGACATGTCATCTACTGTCACTGCATATGATTCTCTCAACATTGATAGAATGGTGGAGGATTATATGAGTGACCGCATCCAAGTAGGCACGTCACACAGTCCGTACTTATACTTGCAGGAAAAAGAGGCAATTTGGAGGCCCTTGCACAAACTGGCTTTATTCTACCTAAGTTGCCCTCCCACAAGTGTGTACTCCGAAAGAGTGTTTAGTGCCGCCGCTCACCTTGTCAGCAATCGGCGTACGAGGTTACATCCAGAAAATGTGGAGAAGATGATGTTCATTAAAATGAATTATAATCAATTCCTCCGCGGAGACATTGACCAGCAGCAATTGCCTCCACAAAGTACACAGGGAGCTGAGATGGTGGATTCCAGTGGGGACGAATTGATAATCTGTGAGGAGGGGGATGTACACGGTGATATATCGGAGGGTGAAGATGAGGTGGACATCTTGCCTCTGTAGAGCCAGTTTGTGCAAGGAGAGATTAATTGCTTCTTTTTTGGGGGGGGTCCAAACCAACCCGTCATATCAGTCACAGTCGTGTGGCAGACCCTGTCACTGAAATGATGGGTTGGTTAAAGTGTGCATGTCCTGTTTTGTTTATACAACATAAGGGTGGGTGGGAGGGCCCAAGGACAATTCCATCTTGCACCTCTTTTTTCTTTTCTTTTTCTTTGCATCATGTGCTGATTGGGGAGGGTTTTTTGGAAGGGACATCCTGCGTGACACTGCAGTGCCACTCCTAGATGGGCCCGGTGTTTGTGTCGGCCACTAGGGTCGCTAATCTTACTCACACAGTCAGCTACCTCATTGCGCCTCTTTTTTTCTTTGCGTCATGTGCTGTTTGGGGAGGGTTTTTTGGAAGGGCCATCCTGCGTGACACTGCAGTGCCACTCCTAGATGGGCCCGGTGTTTGTGTCGGCCACTAGGGTCGCTAATCTTACTCACACAGCTACCTCATTGCGCCTCTTTTTTTCTTTGCGTCATGTGCTGTTTGGGGAGGGTTTTTTGGAAGGGACATCCTGCGTGACACTGCAGTGCCACTCCTAGATGGGCCCGGTGTTTGTGTCGGCCACTAGGGTCGCTAATCTTACTCACACAGTCAGCTACCTCATTGCGCCTCTTTTTTTCTTTGCGTCATGTGCTGTTTGGGGAGGGTTTTTTGGAAGGGCCATCCTGCGTGACACTGCAGTGCCACTCCTAGATGGGCCCGGTGTTTGTGTCGGCCACTAGGGTCGCTAATCTTACTCACACAGCTACCTCATTGCGCCTCTTTTTTTCTTTGCGTCATGTGCTGTTTGGGGAGGGTTTTTTGGAAGGGCCATCCTGCGTGACACTGCAGTGCCACTCCTAGATGGGCCCGGTGTTTGTGTCGGCCACTAGGGTCGCTAATCTTACTCACACAGCTACCTCATTGCGCCTCTTTTTTTCTTTGCGTCATGTGCTGTTTGGGGAGGGTTTTTTGGAAGGGACATCCTGCGTGACACTGCAGTGCCACTCCTAGATGGGCCCGGTGTTTGTGTCGGCCACTAGGGTCGCTTATCTTACTCACACAGCGACCTCGGTGCAAATTTTAGGACTAAAAATAATATTGTGAGGTGTGAGGTATTCAGAATAGACTGAAAATGAGTGTAAATTATGGTTTTTGAGGTTAATAATACTTTGGGATCAAAATGACCCCCAAATTCTATGATTTAAGCTGTTTTTTAGTGTTTTTGGAAAAAAACACCCGAATCCAAAACACACCCGAATCCGACAAAAAAAATTCGGTGAGGTTTTGCCAAAACGCGTTCGAACCCAAAACACGGCCGCGGAACCGAACCCAAAACCAAAACACAAAACCCGAAAAATTTCAGGCGCTCATCTCTACATTGCACACAGGGGCACAGGGTAACACATGACAGTGTAATACATTGCACACAGGGGCATAGGGTAACACATGACAGGGTAATACATTGCACACAGGGGCACAGGGTAACACATGACAGGGTAATACATTGCACACAGGGGCATAGGGTAACACATGACAGTGTAATACATTGCACACAGGGGCACAGGGTAACACATGACAGTGTAATACATTGCACACAGGAGCACAGGGTAACACATGACAGTGTAATACATTGCACACAGGGGCACAGGATAACACATGACAGGGTAATACATTGCACACAGGGGCACAGGGTAACACATGACAGGGTAATACATTGCACACAGGGGCATAGGGTAACACATGACAGGGTAATACATTGCACATAGAGGCACAGGAAAACACATGACAGTGTAATACATTGCACACAGGAGCACAGGGTAACACATGACAGGGTAATACATTGCACACAGGGGCACAGGGTAACACATGACAGTGTAATACATTGCACACAGGGGCACAGGGTAACACATGACAGTGTAATACATTGCACACAGGGGCACAGGGTAACACATGACAGGGTAATACATTGCACACAGGGGCACAGGGTAACACATGACAGGGTAATACATTGCACACAGGGGCATAGGGTAACACATGACAGTGTAATACATTGCACACAGGGGCACAGGGTAACACATGACAGTGTAATACATTGCACACAGGAGCACAGGGTAACACATGACAGTGTAATACATTGCACACAGGGGCACAGGATAACACATGACAGGGTAATACATTGCACACAGGGGCACAGGGTAACACATGACAGGGTAATACATTGCACACAGGAGCACAGGGTAACACATGACAGTGTAATACATTGCACACAGGGGCACAAGATAACACATGACAGGGTAATACATTGCACACAGGGGCATAGGGTAACACATGACAGGGTAATAGATTGCACACAGGGGCACAGGGTAACACATGACAGGGTAATACATTGCACAAAGGGGCATAGGGTAACACATGACAGTGTAATACATTGCACACAGGGGCACAGGGTAACACATGACAGTGTAATACATTGCACACAGGAGCACAGGGTAACACATGACAGTGTAATACATTGCACACAGGGGCACAGGATAACACATGACAGGGTAATACATTGCACACAGGGGCACAGGGTAACACATGACAGGGTAATACATTGCACACAGGGGCACAGGGTAACACATGACAGTGTAATACATTGCACACAGGGGCACAGGGTAACACAAGACAGTGTAATACATTGCACACAGGGGCATAGGGTAACACATGACAGGGTAATACATTGCACACAGGGGCACAGGGTAACACATGACAGGGTAATACATTGCACACAGGGGCACAGGGTAACACATGACAGTGTAATACATTGCACACAGGGGCACAGGGTAACACATGACAGTGTAATACATTGCACACAGGAGCACAGGGTAACACATGACAGTGTAATACATTGCACACAGGGGCACAGGATAACACATGACAGGGTAATACATTGCACACAGGGGCACAGGGTAACACATGACAGGGTAATACATTGCACACAGGGGCATAGGAAAACACATGACAGGGTAATACATTGCACACAGGGGCACAGGGTAACACATGACAGGGTAATACATTGCACACAGGAGCACAGGGTAACACATGACAGTGTAATACATTGCACACAGGGGCACAGGGTAACACATGACAGGGTAATACATTGCACACAGGGGCACAGGGTAACACATGACAGGGTAATACATTGCACACAGGGGCACAGGGTAACACATGACAGGGTAATACATTGCACACAGGGGCACAGTATAACACATGACAGGGTAATACATTGCACACAGGGGCACAGGGTAACACATGACAGGGTAATACATTGCACACAGGGGCATAGGGTAACACATGACAGTGTAATACATTGCACACAGGGGCATAGGGTAACACATGACAGGGTAATACATTGCACACAGGGGCACAGGGTAACACATGACAGGGTAATACATTGCACACAGGGGCACAGGGTAACACATGACAGTGTAATACATTGCACACAGGGGCATAGGGTAACAGATGACAGGGTAATACATTGCACACAGGGGCACAGGGTAACACATGACAGGGTAATACATTGCACACAGGGGCACAGGGTAACACATGACAGTGTAATACATTGCACACAGGGGCATAGGGTAACACATGACAGGGTAATACATTGCACACAGGGGCACAGGATAACACATGACAGGGTAATACATTGCACACAGGGGCACAGGGTAACACATGACAGGGTAATACATTGCACACAGGGGCACAGGGTAACACATGACAGTGTAATACATTGCACATAGAGGCACAGGAAAACACATGACAGTGTAATACATTGCACACAGGGGCATAGGGTAACACATGACAGGGTAATACATTGCACACAGGGGCACAGGGTAACACATGACAGGGTAATACATTGCACACAGGGGCACAGGATAACACATGACAGGGTAATACATTGCACACAGGGGCACAGGGTAACACATGACAGTGTAATACATTGCACATAGAGGCACAGGAAAACACATGACAGTGTAATACATTGCACACAGGGGCATAGGGTAACACATGACAGGGTAATACATTGCACACAGGGGCATAGGGTAACACATGACAGGGTAATACATTGCACACAGGGGCACAGGGTAACACATGACAGTGTAATACATTGCACATAGAGGCACAGGAAAACACATGACAGTGTAATACATTGCACACAGGGGCATAGGGTAACACATGACAGTGTAATACATTGCACATAGAGGCACAGGAAAACACATGACAGTGTAATACATTGCACACAGGGGCATAGGGTAACACATGACAGGGTAATACATTGCACACAGGGGCACAGGGTAACACATGACAGAGTAATACATTGCACACAGGGGCATAGGGTAACACATGACAGGGTAATACATTGCACACAGGAGCATAGGGTAACACATGACAGGGTAATACATTGCACAAAGAGGCACAGGGTAACACATGACAGGGTAATACATTGCACACAGGGGCACAGGGTAACACATGACAGGGTAATACATTGCACACAGGGGCACAGGATAACACATGACAGGGTAATACATTGCACACAGGGGTACAGGAAAACACATGACAGGGTAATACATTGCACACAGGGGCACAGGAAAACACATGACAGGGTAATACATTGCACACAGGGGCACAGGGTAACACATGACAGTGTAATACATTGCACATAGAGGCACAGGGTAACACATGACAGGGTAATACATTGCACACAGGGGCACAGGGTAACACATGACAGGGTAATACATTGCACACAGGGGCACAGGATAACACATGACAGGGTAATACATTGCACACAGGGGCACAGGAAAACACATGACAGGGTAATACATTGCACACAGGGGCACAGGGTAACACATGACAGTGTAATACATTGCACATAGAGGCACAGGGTAACACATGACAGGGTAATACATTGCACACAGGGGCACAGTGTAACACATGACAGTGTAATACATTGCACACAGGGGCATAGGGTAACACATGACAGTGTAATACATTGCACACAGGGGCATAGGGTAACACATGACAGGGTAATACATTGCACATAGAGGCACAGGAAACACATGACAGTGTAATACATTGCACACAGGGGCACAGGGTAACACATGACAGTGTAATACATTGCACACAGGGGCATAGGGTAACACATGACAGGGTAATACATTGCACACAGGGGCATAGGGTAACACATGACAGGGTAATACATTGCACACAGGGGCATAGGGTAACACATGACAGTGTAATACATTGCACATAGAGGCACAGGAAAACACATGACAGTGTAATACATTGCACACAGGAGCACAGGGTAACACATGACAGGGTAATACATTGCACACAGGGGCACAGGGTAACACATGACAGTGTAATACATTGCACACAGGGGCATAGGGTAACACATGATAGGGTAATACATTGCACACAGGGGCACAGGGTAACACATGACAGGGTAATACATTGCACACAGGGGCATAGGAAAACACATGACAGGGTAATACATTGCACACAGGGGCACAGGGTAACACATGACAGGGTAATACATTGCACACAGGAGCACAGGGTAACACATGACAGGGTAATACATTGCACACAGGGGCACAGGGTAACACATGACAGTGTAATACATTGCACACAGGGGCACAGGGTAACACATGACAGTGTAATACATTGCACACAGGAGCACAGGGTAACACATGACAGTGTAATACATTGCACACAGGGGCACAGGGTAACACATGACAGGGTAATACATTGCACACAGGGGCACAGGGTAACACATGACAGGGTAATACATTGCACACAGGGGCACAGGGTAACACATGACAGTGTAATACATTGCACACAGGGGCATAGGAAAACACATGACAGGGTAATACATTGCACATAGGGGCACAGGGTAACACATGACAGGGTAATACATTGCACACAGGGGCACAGGGTAACACATGACAGTGTAATACATTGCACACAGGGGCACAGGGTAACACATGACAGGGTAATACATTGCACACAGGGGCACAGGATAACACATGACAGTGTAATACATTGCACACAGGAGCACAGGGTAACACATGACAGTGTATTACATTGCACACAGGGGCACAGGGTAACACATGACAGGGTAATACATTGCACACAGGGGCATAGGAAAACACATGACAGGGTAATACATTGCACATAGGGGCACAGGGTAACACATGACAGGGTAATACATTGCACACAGGGGCACAGGATAACACATGACAGGGTAATACATTGCACATAGGGGCATAGGGTAACACATGACAGGGTAATACTGTACATTGCACACAGGGGCACAGGATAACACATGACAGTGTAATACATTGCACATAGAGGCACAGGATAACACATGACAGGGTAATACATTGCACACAGGGGCATAGGGTAACACATGACAGGGTAATACATTGCACACAGGGGCACAGGATAACACATGACAGGGTAATACATTGCACACAGGGGCACAGGGTAACACATGACAGGGTAATACATTGCACACAGGGGCACAGGGTAACACATGACAGGGTAATACATTGCACACAGGGGCATAGGGTAACACATGACAGGGTAATACATTGCACACAGGGGCACAGGGTAACACATGACAGGGTAATACATTGCACACAGGGGCACAGGGTAACACATGACAGGGTAATACATTGCACACAGGAGCACAGGGTAACACATGATAGGGTAATACATTGCACACAGGGGCACAGGGTAACACATGACAGGGTAATACATTGCACACAGGGGCACAGGGTAACACATGACAGGGTAATACATTGCACACAGGGGCATAGGGTAACACATGACAGTGTAATACATTGCACACAGGGGCACAGGGTAACACATGACAGTGTAATACATTGCACACAGGAGCACAGGGTAACACATGACAGTGTAATACATTGCACACAGGGGCACAGGATAACACATGACAGGGTAATACATTGCACACAGGGGCACAGGGTAACACATGACAGGGTAATACATTGCACACAGGGGCATAGGAAAACACATGACAGGGTAATACATTGCACACAGGGGCACTGGGTAACACATGACAGGGTAATACATTGCACACAGGAGCACAGGGTAACACATGACAGTGTAATACATTGCACACAGGGGCACAGGGTAACACATGACAGGGTAATACATTGCACACAGGGGCACAGGGTAAACCATGACAGGGTAATACATTGCACACAGGGGCACAGGGTAACACATGACAGGGTAATACATTGCACACAGGGGCATAGGGTAACACATGACAGGGTAATACATTGCACACAGGGGCACAGGGTAACACATGACAGTGTAATACATTGCACATAGAGGCACAGGAAAACACATGACAGTGTAATACATTGCACACAGGGGCATAGGGTAACACATGACAGTGTAATACATTGCACATAGAGGCACAGGAAAACACATGACAGTGTAATACATTGCACACAGGGGCATAGGGTAACACATGACAGGGTAATACATTGCACACAGGGGCACAGGGTAACACATGACAGAGTAATACATTGCACACAGGGGCATAGGGTAACACATGACAGGGTAATACATTGCACACAGGAGCATAGGGTAACACATGACAGGGTAATACATTGCACAAAGAGGCACAGGGTAACACATGACAGGGTAATACATTGCACACAGGGGCACAGGGTAACACATGACAGGGTAATACATTGCACACAGGGGCACAGGATAACACATGACAGGGTAATACATTGCACACAGGGGTACAGGAAAACACATGACAGGGTAATACATTGCACACAGGGGCACAGGAAAACACATGACAGGGTAATACATTGCACACAGGGGCACAGGGTAACACATGACAGTGTAATACATTGCACATAGAGGCACAGGGTAACACATGACAGGGTAATACATTGCACACAGGGGCACAGGGTAACACATGACAGGGTAATACATTGCACACAGGGGCACAGGATAACACATGACAGGGTAATACATTGCACACAGGGGCACAGGAAAACACATGACAGGGTAATACATTGCACACAGGGGCACAGGGTAACACATGACAGTGTAATACATTGCACATAGAGGCACAGGGTAACACATGACAGGGTAATACATTGCACACAGGGGCACAGTGTAACACATGACAGTGTAATACATTGCACACAGGGGCATAGGGTAACACATGACAGTGTAATACATTGCACACAGGGGCATAGGGTAACACATGACAGGGTAATACATTGCACATAGAGGCACAGGAAACACATGACAGTGTAATACATTGCACACAGGGGCACAGGGTAACACATGACAGTGTAATACATTGCACACAGGGGCATAGGGTAACACATGACAGGGTAATACATTGCACACAGGGGCATAGGGTAACACATGACAGGGTAATACATTGCACACAGGGGCATAGGGTAACACATGACAGTGTAATACATTGCACATAGAGGCACAGGAAAACACATGACAGTGTAATACATTGCACACAGGAGCACAGGGTAACACATGACAGGGTAATACATTGCACACAGGGGCACAGGGTAACACATGACAGTGTAATACATTGCACACAGGGGCATAGGGTAACACATGATAGGGTAATACATTGCACACAGGGGCACAGGGTAACACATGACAGGGTAATACATTGCACACAGGGGCATAGGAAAACACATGACAGGGTAATACATTGCACACAGGGGCACAGGGTAACACATGACAGGGTAATACATTGCACACAGGAGCACAGGGTAACACATGACAGGGTAATACATTGCACACAGGGGCACAGGGTAACACATGACAGTGTAATACATTGCACACAGGGGCACAGGGTAACACATGACAGTGTAATACATTGCACACAGGAGCACAGGGTAACACATGACAGTGTAATACATTGCACACAGGGGCACAGGGTAACACATGACAGGGTAATACATTGCACACAGGGGCACAGGGTAACACATGACAGGGTAATACATTGCACACAGGGGCACAGGGTAACACATGACAGTGTAATACATTGCACACAGGGGCATAGGAAAACACATGACAGGGTAATACATTGCACATAGGGGCACAGGGTAACACATGACAGGGTAATACATTGCACACAGGGGCACAGGGTAACACATGACAGTGTAATACATTGCACACAGGGGCACAGGGTAACACATGACAGGGTAATACATTGCACACAGGGGCACAGGATAACACATGACAGTGTAATACATTGCACACAGGAGCACAGGGTAACACATGACAGTGTATTACATTGCACACAGGGGCACAGGGTAACACATGACAGGGTAATACATTGCACACAGGGGCATAGGAAAACACATGACAGGGTAATACATTGCACATAGGGGCACAGGGTAACACATGACAGGGTAATACATTGCACACAGGGGCACAGGATAACACATGACAGGGTAATACATTGCACATAGGGGCATAGGGTAACACATGACAGGGTAATACTGTACATTGCACACAGGGGCACAGGATAACACATGACAGTGTAATACATTGCACATAGAGGCACAGGATAACACATGACAGGGTAATACATTGCACACAGGGGCATAGGGTAACACATGACAGGGTAATACATTGCACACAGGGGCACAGGATAACACATGACAGGGTAATACATTGCACACAGGGGCACAGGGTAACACATGACAGGGTAATACATTGCACACAGGGGCACAGGGTAACACATGACAGGGTAATACATTGCACACAGGGGCATAGGGTAACACATGACAGGGTAATACATTGCACACAGGGGCACAGGGTAACACATGACAGGGTAATACATTGCACACAGGGGCACAGGGTAACACATGACAGGGTAATACATTGCACACAGGAGCACAGGGTAACACATGATAGGGTAATACATTGCACACAGGGGCACAGGGTAACACATGACAGGGTAATACATTGCACACAGGGGCACAGGGTAACACATGACAGGGTAATACATTGCACACAGGGGCATAGGGTAACACATGACAGTGTAATACATTGCACACAGGGGCACAGGGTAACACATGACAGTGTAATACATTGCACACAGGAGCACAGGGTAACACATGACAGTGTAATACATTGCACACAGGGGCACAGGATAACACATGACAGGGTAATACATTGCACACAGGGGCACAGGGTAACACATGACAGGGTAATACATTGCACACAGGGGCATAGGAAAACACATGACAGGGTAATACATTGCACACAGGGGCACTGGGTAACACATGACAGGGTAATACATTGCACACAGGAGCACAGGGTAACACATGACAGTGTAATACATTGCACACAGGGGCACAGGGTAACACATGACAGGGTAATACATTGCACACAGGGGCACAGGGTAAACCATGACAGGGTAATACATTGCACACAGGGGCACAGGGTAACACATGACAGGGTAATACATTGCACACAGGGGCACAGGATAACACATGACAGGGTAATACATTGCACATAGAGGCACAGGATAACACATGACAGGGTAATACATTGCACACAGGGGCATAGGGTAACACATGACAGGGTAATACATTGCACACAGGGGCACAGGATAACACATGACAGTGTAATACATTGCACATAGAGGCACAGGATAACACATGACAGGGTAATACATTGCACACAGGGGCATAGGGTAACACATGACAGGGTAATACATTGCACACAGGGGCACAGGGTAACACATGACAGTGTAATACATTGCACATAGAGGCACAGGGTAACACATGACAGGGTAATACATTGCACACAGGGGCACAGGGTAACACATGACAGGGTAATACATTGCACACAGGGGCACAGGATAACACATGACAGGGTAATACATTGCACACAGGGGCACAGGAAAACACATGACAGGGTAATACATTGCACACAGGGGCACAGGGTAACACATGACAGTGTAATACATTGCACATAGAGGCACAGGGTAACACATGACAGGGTAATACATTGCACACAGGGGCACAGTGTAACACATGACAGTGTAATACATTGCACACAGGGGCATAGGGTAACACATGACAGTGTAATACATTGCACACAGGGGCATAGGGTAACACATGACAGGGTAATACATTGCACATAGAGGCACAGGAAACACATGACAGTGTAATACATTGCACACAGGGGCACAGGGTAACACATGACAGTGTAATACATTGCACACAGGGGCATAGGGTAACACATGACAGGGTAATACATTGCACACAGGGGCACAGGGTAATACATGACAGGGTAATACATTGCACACAGGGGCATAGGGTAACACATGACAGTGTAATACATTGCACATAGAGGCACAGGAAAACACATGACAGTGTAATACATTGCACACAGGAGCACAGGGTAACACATGACAGGGTAATACATTGCACACAGGGGCACAGGGTAACACATGACAGTGTAATACATTGCACACAGGGGCATAGGGTAACACATGATAGGGTAATACATTGCACACAGGGGCACAGGGTAACACATGACAGGGTAATACATTGCACACAGGGGCATAGGAAAACACATGACAGGGTAATACATTGCACACAGGGGCACAGGGTAACACATGACAGGGTAATACATTGCACACAGGAGCACAGGGTAACACATGACAGTGTAATACATTGCACACAGGAGCACAGGGTAACACATGACAGTGTAATACATTGCACACAGGGGCACAGGGTAACACATGACAGGGTAATACATTGCACACAGGGGCATAGGAAAACACATGACAGGGTAATACATTGCACATAGGGGCACAGGGTAACACATGACAGGGTAATACATTGCACACAGGGGCACAGGATAACACATGACAGTGTAATACATTGCACACAGGAGCACAGGGTAACACATGACAGTGTATTACATTGCACACAGGGGCACAGGGTAACACATGACAGGGTAATACATTGCACACAGGGGCATAGGAAAACACATGACAGGGTAATACATTGCACATAGGGGCACAGGGTAACACATGACAGGGTAATACATTGCACACAGGGGCACAGGATAACACATGACAGGGTAATACATTGCACATAGGGGCATAGGGTAACACATGACAGGGTAATACTGTACATTGCACACAGGGGCACAGGATAACACATGACAGTGTAATACATTGCACATAGAGGCACAGGATAACACATGACAGGGTAATACATTGCACACAGGGGCATAGGGTAACACATGACAGGGTAATACATTGCACACAGGGGCACAGGATAACACATGACAGGGTAATACATTGCACACAGGGGCACAGGGTAACACATGACAGGGTAATACATTGCACACAGGGGCACAGGGTAACACATGACAGGGTAATACATTGCACACAGGGGCATAGGGTAACACATGACAGGGTAATACATTGCACACAGGGGCACAGGGTAACACATGACAGGGTAATACATTGCACACAGGGGCACAGGGTAACACATGACAGGGTAATACATTGCACACAGGAGCACAGGGTAACACATGATAGGGTAATACATTGCACACAGGGGCACAGGGTAACACATGACAGGGTAATACATTGCACACAGGGGCACAGGGTAACACATGACAGGGTAATACATTGCACACAGGGGCATAGGGTAACACATGACAGTGTAATACATTGCACACAGGGGCACAGGGTAACACATGACAGTGTAATACATTGCACACAGGAGCACAGGGTAACACATGACAGTGTAATACATTGCACACAGGGGCACAGGATAACACATGACAGGGTAATACATTGCACACAGGGGCACAGGGTAACACATGACAGGGTAATACATTGCACACAGGGGCATAGG